>NW_006298521.1:279376-302590 GCF_000327345.1 Myotis davidii
CAGCAACGCACAGCACCAGCCACAGCGGGGCTTCCCCACGGACCCTACCTTGTCGTGCCCTGACAGCTGCCCGGAGGAGACAAGACACACGTGTGACCGCGACAAGAGAGAAACGGGCCCACATGACACGAGGCCACACACAGCTCAGCAAGCTGCAAGCGCAGACCGGCCGTGCGACCGCGGCGGCCGCCTTCCACCCGGAGGCCGCGCCCTGCTCCCTGACTGTCCCTGAGCGTGGCCGGCGCGAGGAGGGGGTCCTGATCCCCAACAGGGCCCCACAGGTCACCCCCCGCCCCCCCATGCTGTCAGGGAGCTGGGCTGCCTGCCTCTGTGCCTCTCCTGAGTCCACCTCTGTCTGTGCCCAGAGCCCAGCCGCTGCCTCACGCCTGCCTGCTACACACCCCACTGGTGAGCTCAGGCTCCCCACAAGCCTTCCTGTGCCAGAACTGGGGAGCACGGGCCCCCCCGACCCAGAGCTTCCCTCCCACCCACAGAAGCATCATCAAGTCACGGAACACCCTCTCCTCAGAGCTCACGCACACACACGACTCTGCAAGCCAGTGTCCCCTCCTCCAGGAAGGCCTCCTGGACCTGCCTGGGAGTCCTGCTAGCCCAGAACCCCCTTGTTGGAGACCCCGAGGGCAGCACTAGGCTGGCTGGGGACACAGTGTCGATGCCCAGGTGGCTCTCCACTGTGAATGAAACAGGGACCAAGGAGGGCCCATCAGGTGTGGCCGGCCTTGCTGCCCGAGCTTCAGAGCTGGGGACAGCGCAACCTGCCACCCACCCAGAGCTGTCACTGCCAGGGCACCCTCCTCCAAAGGCCCCAGGCTCTCTGTAGCCATGACAACAGCCGGCCCTGGGCCTGGGGGCCGCCTGGCTCGGTAGGTCCCGCCTTCGACACAGCAGGGCCTGGAGCAGGAAAGACTCCTGTCTGTTCAAGGGCCCGGGGAGCGGGAAGGACATGGCCCCAGCGACCACGCATGAACGCAGGATGGCGGGCTCTGGCCCGGCCGGGCACTCACCCTGCGGGACACGGCGGCGGCGCTGGAGCGCTCCTTGAGCTGCGGGTCAGTGGGCAGGCTCTTCCAGATGATGTAGGGGGTGTCGTACTTGGCTCGCAGCCGCGGGCAGCGTTTGAAGACGAAATCGATGAGGAAAAACTTGATCCCGGCATAGAGTCCTGCAAGAACACAGCCCTTCACCCAGGACCCGCCGGGTGCTGCCTGCTTGGCATGGCGGTCCGCACCCCGTGGGGTCTGGCACGGTGCCCCCGGGAAGGGACAGGGGAGGAGAAGGCACGGTGCCCCCGGGAAGGGACAGGGGAGGAGAAGGCACGGTGCCCCCGGGAAGGGACAGGGGAGGAGAAGGCACGGTGCCCCCGGGAAGGGACAGGGGAGGAGAAGGCACGGTGCCCCCGGGAAGGGACAGGGGAGGAGAAGGCACGGTGCCCCCGGGAAGGGACAGGGGAGGAGAAGGCACGGTGCCCCCGGGAAGGGACAGGGGAGGAGAAGGCACGGTGCCCCCGGGAAGGGACAGGGGAGGAGAAGGCACGGTGCCCCCGGGAAGGGACAGGGGAGGAGAAGGCACGGTGCCCCCGGGAAGGGACAGGGGAGGAGAAGGCACGGTGTGCCACACCCGCCCGCGCCTGCTCACCCACGGCGAGCCCCACCAGGCGGTAGGGGAAGCAGCAGGAGGCCAGGAAGGCGGCCCACAGCGCGACGTACAGCTTCTGCGTGATCTCGGGCTGCACCCAGCCCCCGGGAAGGGACAGGGGAGGAGAAGGCACGGTGCCCCCGGGAAGGGACAGGGGAGGAGAAGGCACGGTGCCCCCGGGAAGGGACAGGGGAGGAGAAGGCACGGTGCCCCCGGGAAGGGACAGGGGAGGAGAAGGCACGGTGCCCCCGGGAAGGGACAGGGGAGGAGAAGGCACGGTGCCCCCGGGAAGGGACAGGGGAGGAGAAGGCACGGTGCCCCCGGGAAGGGACAGGGGAGGAGAAGGCACGGTGCCCCCGGGAAGGGACAGGGGAGGAGAAGGCACGGTGCCCCCGGGAAGGGACAGGGGAGGAGAAGGCACGGTGCCCCCGGGAAGGGACAGGGGAGGAGAAGGCACGGTGCCCCCGGGAAGGGACAGGGGAGGAGAAGGCACGGTGCCCCCGGGAAGGGACAGGGGAGGAGAAGGCACGGTGCCCCCGGGAAGGGACAGGGGAGGAGAAGGCACGGTGCCCCCGGGAAGGGACAGGGGAGGAGAAGGCACGGTGCCCCCGGGAAGGGACAGGGGAGGAGAAGGCACGGTGCCCCCGGGAAGGGACAGGGGAGGAGAAGGCACGGTGCCCCCGGGAAGGGACAGGGGAGGAGAAGGCACGGTGCCCCCGGGAAGGGACAGGGGAGGAGAAGGCACGGTGCCCCCGGGAAGGGACAGGGGAGGAGAAGGCACGGTGCCCCCGGGAAGGGACAGGGGAGGAGAAGGCACGGTGCCCCCGGGAAGGGACAGGGGAGGAGAAGGCACGGTGCCCCCGGGAAGGGACAGGGGAGGAGAAGGCACGGTGCCCCCGGGAAGGGACAGGGGAGGAGAAGGCACGGTGCCCCCGGGAAGGGACAGGGGAGGAGAAGGCACGGTGCCCCCGGGAAGGGACAGGGGAGGAGAAGGCACGGTGCCCCCGGGAAGGGACAGGGGAGGAGAAGGCACGGTGCCCCCGGGAAGGGACAGGGGAGGAGAAGGCACGGTGCCCCCGGGAAGGGACAGGGGAGGAGAAGGCACGGTGCCCCCGGGAAGGGACAGGGGAGGAGAAGGCACGGTGCCCCCGGGAAGGGACAGGGGAGGAGAAGGCACGGTGCCCCCGGGAAGGGACAGGGGAGGAGAAGGCACGGTGCCCCCGGGAAGGGACAGGGGAGGAGAAGGCACGGTGCCCCCGGGAAGGGACAGGGGAGGAGAAGGCACGGTGCCCCCGGGAAGGGACAGGGGAGGAGAAGGCACGGTGCCCCCGGGAAGGGACAGGGGAGGAGAAGGCACGGTGCCCCCGGGAAGGGACAGGGGAGGAGAAGGCACGGTGCCCCCGGGAAGGGACAGGGGAGGAGAAGGCACGGTGCCCCCGGGAAGGGACAGGGGAGGAGAAGGCACGGTGCCCCCGGGAAGGGACAGGGGAGGAGAAGGCACGGTGCCCCCGGGAAGGGACAGGGGAGGAGAAGGCACGGTGCCCCCGGGAAGGGACAGGGGAGGAGAAGGCACGGTGCCCCCGGGAAGGGACAGGGGAGGAGAAGGCACGGTGCCCCCGGGAAGGGACAGGGGAGGAGAAGGCACGGTGCCCCCGGGAAGGGACAGGGGAGGAGAAGGCACGGTGCCCCCGGGAAGGGACAGGGGAGGAGAAGGCACGGTGCCCCCGGGAAGGGACAGGGGAGGAGAAGGCACGGTGCCCCCGGGAAGGGACAGGGGAGGAGAAGGCACGGTGCCCCCGGGAAGGGACAGGGGAGGAGAAGGCACGGTGCCCCCGGGAAGGGACAGGGGAGGAGAAGGCACGGTGCCCCCGGGAAGGGACAGGGGAGGAGAAGGCACGGTGCCCCCGGGAAGGGACAGGGGAGGAGAAGGCACGGTGCCCCCGGGAAGGGACAGGGGAGGAGAAGGCACGGTGCCCCCGGGAAGGGACAGGGGAGGAGAAGGCACGGTGCCCCCGGGAAGGGACAGGGGAGGAGAAGGCACGGTGCCCCCGGGAAGGGACAGGGGAGGAGAAGGCACGGTGCCCCCGGGAAGGGACAGGGGAGGAGAAGGCACGGTGCCCCCGGGAAGGGACAGGGGAGGAGAAGGCACGGTGCCCCCGGGAAGGGACAGGGGAGGAGAAGGCACGGTGCCCCCGGGAAGGGACAGGGGAGGAGAAGGCACGGTGCCCCCGGGAAGGGACAGGGGAGGAGAAGGCACGGTGCCCCCGGGAAGGGACAGGGGAGGAGAAGGCACGGTGCCCCCGGGAAGGGACAGGGGAGGAGAAGGCACGGTGCCCCCGGGAAGGGACAGGGGAGGAGAAGGCACGGTGCCCCCGGGAAGGGACAGGGGAGGAGAAGGCACGGTGCCCCCGGGAAGGGACAGGGGAGGAGAAGGCACGGTGCCCCCGGGAAGGGACAGGGGAGGAGAAGGCACGGTGCCCCCGGGAAGGGACAGGGGAGGAGAAGGCACGGTGCCCCCGGGAAGGGACAGGGGAGGAGAAGGCACGGTGCCCCCGGGAAGGGACAGGGGAGGAGAAGGCACGGTGCCCCCGGGAAGGGACAGGGGAGGAGAAGGCACGGTGCCCCCGGGAAGGGACAGGGGAGGAGAAGGCACGGTGCCCCCGGGAAGGGACAGGGGAGGAGAAGGCACGGTGCCCCCGGGAAGGGACAGGGGAGGAGAAGGCACGGTGCCCCCGGGAAGGGACAGGGGAGGAGAAGGCACGGTGCCCCCGGGAAGGGACAGGGGAGGAGAAGGCACGGTGCCCCCGGGAAGGGACAGGGGAGGAGAAGGCACGGTGCCCCCGGGAAGGGACAGGGGAGGAGAAGGCACGGTGCCCCCGGGAAGGGACAGGGGAGGAGAAGGCACGGTGCCCCCGGGAAGGGACAGGGGAGGAGAAGGCACGGTGCCCCCGGGAAGGGACAGGGGAGGAGAAGGCACGGTGCCCCCGGGAAGGGACAGGGGAGGAGAAGGCACGGTGCCCCCGGGAAGGGACAGGGGAGGAGAAGGCACGGTGCCCCCGGGAAGGGACAGGGGAGGAGAAGGCACGGTGCCCCCGGGAAGGGACAGGGGAGGAGAAGGCACGGTGCCCCCGGGAAGGGACAGGGGAGGAGAAGGCACGGTGCCCCCGGGAAGGGACAGGGGAGGAGAAGGCACGGTGCCCCCGGGAAGGGACAGGGGAGGAGAAGGCACGGTGCCCCCGGGAAGGGACAGGGGAGGAGAAGGCACGGTGCCCCCGGGAAGGGACAGGGGAGGAGAAGGCACGGTGCCCCCGGGAAGGGACAGGGGAGGAGAAGGCACGGTGCCCCCGGGAAGGGACAGGGGAGGAGAAGGCACGGTGCCCCCGGGAAGGGACAGGGGAGGAGAAGGCACGGTGCCCCCGGGAAGGGACAGGGGAGGAGAAGGCACGGTGCCCCCGGGAAGGGACAGGGGAGGAGAAGGCACGGTGCCCCCGGGAAGGGACAGGGGAGGAGAAGGCACGGTGCCCCCGGGAAGGGACAGGGGAGGAGAAGGCACGGTGCCCCCGGGAAGGGACAGGGGAGGAGAAGGCACGGTGCCCCCGGGAAGGGACAGGGGAGGAGAAGGCACGGTGCCCCCGGGAAGGGACAGGGGAGGAGAAGGCACGGTGCCCCCGGGAAGGGACAGGGGAGGAGAAGGCACGGTGCCCCCGGGAAGGGACAGGGGAGGAGAAGGCACGGTGCCCCCGGGAAGGGACAGGGGAGGAGAAGGCACGGTGCCCCCGGGAAGGGACAGGGGAGGAGAAGGCACGGTGCCCCCGGGAAGGGACAGGGGAGGAGAAGGCACGGTGCCCCCGGGAAGGGACAGGGGAGGAGAAGGCACGGTGCCCCCGGGAAGGGACAGGGGAGGAGAAGGCACGGTGCCCCCGGGAAGGGACAGGGGAGGAGAAGGCACGGTGCCCCCGGGAAGGGACAGGGGAGGAGAAGGCACGGTGCCCCCGGGAAGGGACAGGGGAGGAGAAGGCACGGTGCCCCCGGGAAGGGACAGGGGAGGAGAAGGCACGGTGCCCCCGGGAAGGGACAGGGGAGGAGAAGGCACGGTGCCCCCGGGAAGGGACAGGGGAGGAGAAGGCACGGTGCCCCCGGGAAGGGACAGGGGAGGAGAAGGCACGGTGCCCCCGGGAAGGGACAGGGGAGGAGAAGGCACGGTGCCCCCGGGAAGGGACAGGGGAGGAGAAGGCACGGTGCCCCCGGGAAGGGACAGGGGAGGAGAAGGCACGGTGCCCCCGGGAAGGGACAGGGGAGGAGAAGGCACGGTGCCCCCGGGAAGGGACAGGGGAGGAGAAGGCACGGTGCCCCCGGGAAGGGACAGGGGAGGAGAAGGCACGGTGCCCCCGGGAAGGGACAGGGGAGGAGAAGGCACGGTGCCCCCGGGAAGGGACAGGGGAGGAGAAGGCACGGTGCCCCCGGGAAGGGACAGGGGAGGAGAAGGCACGGTGCCCCCGGGAAGGGACAGGGGAGGAGAAGGCACGGTGCCCCCGGGAAGGGACAGGGGAGGAGAAGGCACGGTGCCCCCGGGAAGGGACAGGGGAGGAGAAGGCACGGTGCCCCCGGGAAGGGACAGGGGAGGAGAAGGCACGGTGCCCCCGGGAAGGGACAGGGGAGGAGAAGGCACGGTGCCCCCGGGAAGGGACAGGGGAGGAGAAGGCACGGTGCCCCCGGGAAGGGACAGGGGAGGAGAAGGCACGGTGCCCCCGGGAAGGGACAGGGGAGGAGAAGGCACGGTGCCCCCGGGAAGGGACAGGGGAGGAGAAGGCACGGTGCCCCCGGGAAGGGACAGGGGAGGAGAAGGCACGGTGCCCCCGGGAAGGGACAGGGGAGGAGAAGGCACGGTGCCCCCGGGAAGGGACAGGGGAGGAGAAGGCACGGTGCCCCCGGGAAGGGACAGGGGAGGAGAAGGCACGGTGCCCCCGGGAAGGGACAGGGGAGGAGAAGGCACGGTGCCCCCGGGAAGGGACAGGGGAGGAGAAGGCACGGTGCCCCCGGGAAGGGACAGGGGAGGAGAAGGCACGGTGCCCCCGGGAAGGGACAGGGGAGGAGAAGGCACGGTGCCCCCGGGAAGGGACAGGGGAGGAGAAGGCACGGTGCCCCCGGGAAGGGACAGGGGAGGAGAAGGCACGGTGCCCCCGGGAAGGGACAGGGGAGGAGAAGGCACGGTGCCCCCGGGAAGGGACAGGGGAGGAGAAGGCACGGTGCCCCCGGGAAGGGACAGGGGAGGAGAAGGCACGGTGCCCCCGGGAAGGGACAGGGGAGGAGAAGGCACGGTGCCCCCGGGAAGGGACAGGGGAGGAGAAGGCACGGTGCCCCCGGGAAGGGACAGGGGAGGAGAAGGCACGGTGCCCCCGGGAAGGGACAGGGGAGGAGAAGGCACGGTGCCCCCGGGAAGGGACAGGGGAGGAGAAGGCACGGTGCCCCCGGGAAGGGACAGGGGAGGAGAAGGCACGGTGCCCCCGGGAAGGGACAGGGGAGGAGAAGGCACGGTGCCCCCGGGAAGGGACAGGGGAGGAGAAGGCACGGTGCCCCCGGGAAGGGACAGGGGAGGAGAAGGCACGGTGCCCCCGGGAAGGGACAGGGGAGGAGAAGGCACGGTGCCCCCGGGAAGGGACAGGGGAGGAGAAGGCACGGTGCCCCCGGGAAGGGACAGGGGAGGAGAAGGCACGGTGCCCCCGGGAAGGGACAGGGGAGGAGAAGGCACGGTGCCCCCGGGAAGGGACAGGGGAGGAGAAGGCACGGTGCCCCCGGGAAGGGACAGGGGAGGAGAAGGCACGGTGCCCCCGGGAAGGGACAGGGGAGGAGAAGGCACGGTGCCCCCGGGAAGGGACAGGGGAGGAGAAGGCACGGTGCCCCCGGGAAGGGACAGGGGAGGAGAAGGCACGGTGCCCCCGGGAAGGGACAGGGGAGGAGAAGGCACGGTGCCCCCGGGAAGGGACAGGGGAGGAGAAGGCACGGTGCCCCCGGGAAGGGACAGGGGAGGAGAAGGCACGGTGCCCCCGGGAAGGGACAGGGGAGGAGAAGGCACGGTGCCCCCGGGAAGGGACAGGGGAGGAGAAGGCACGGTGCCCCCGGGAAGGGACAGGGGAGGAGAAGGCACGGTGCCCCCGGGAAGGGACAGGGGAGGAGAAGGCACGGTGCCCCCGGGAAGGGACAGGGGAGGAGAAGGCACGGTGCCCCCGGGAAGGGACAGGGGAGGAGAAGGCACGGTGCCCCCGGGAAGGGACAGGGGAGGAGAAGGCACGGTGCCCCCGGGAAGGGACAGGGGAGGAGAAGGCACGGTGCCCCCGGGAAGGGACAGGGGAGGAGAAGGCACGGTGCCCCCGGGAAGGGACAGGGGAGGAGAAGGCACGGTGCCCCCGGGAAGGGACAGGGGAGGAGAAGGCACGGTGCCCCCGGGAAGGGACAGGGGAGGAGAAGGCACGGTGCCCCCGGGAAGGGACAGGGGAGGAGAAGGCACGGTGCCCCCGGGAAGGGACAGGGGAGGAGAAGGCACGGTGCCCCCGGGAAGGGACAGGGGAGGAGAAGGCACGGTGCCCCCGGGAAGGGACAGGGGAGGAGAAGGCACGGTGCCCCCGGGAAGGGACAGGGGAGGAGAAGGCACGGTGCCCCCGGGAAGGGACAGGGGAGGAGAAGGCACGGTGCCCCCGGGAAGGGACAGGGGAGGAGAAGGCACGGTGCCCCCGGGAAGGGACAGGGGAGGAGAAGGCACGGTGCCCCCGGGAAGGGACAGGGGAGGAGAAGGCACGGTGCCCCCGG
Organism: Myotis davidii; assembly: GCF_000327345.1. Taxonomy (NCBI): domain Eukaryota; kingdom Metazoa; phylum Chordata; class Mammalia; order Chiroptera; family Vespertilionidae; genus Myotis; species Myotis davidii. Next base: position 287,837 of record NW_006298521.1, read on the forward strand.
GAAGGGACAGGGGAGGAGAAGGCACGGTGCCCCCGGGAAGGGACAGGGGAGGAGAAGGCACGGTGCCCCCGGGAAGGGACAGGGGAGGAGAAGGCACGGTGCCCCCGGGAAGGGACAGGGGAGGAGAAGGCACGGTGCCCCCGGGAAGGGACAGGGGAGGAGAAGGCACGGTGCCCCCGGGAAGGGACAGGGGAGGAGAAGGCACGGTGCCCCCGGGAAGGGACAGGGGAGGAGAAGGCACGGTGCCCCCGGGAAGGGACAGGGGAGGAGAAGGCACGGTGCCCCCGGGAAGGGACAGGGGAGGAGAAGGCACGGTGCCCCCGGGAAGGGACAGGGGAGGAGAAGGCACGGTGCCCCCGGGAAGGGACAGGGGAGGAGAAGGCACGGTGCCCCCGGGAAGGGACAGGGGAGGAGAAGGCACGGTGCCCCCGGGAAGGGACAGGGGAGGAGAAGGCACGGTGCCCCCGGGAAGGGACAGGGGAGGAGAAGGCACGGTGCCCCCGGGAAGGGACAGGGGAGGAGAAGGCACGGTGCCCCCGGGAAGGGACAGGGGAGGAGAAGGCACGGTGCCCCCGGGAAGGGACAGGGGAGGAGAAGGCACGGTGCCCCCGGGAAGGGACAGGGGAGGAGAAGGCACGGTGCCCCCGGGAAGGGACAGGGGAGGAGAAGGCACGGTGCCCCCGGGAAGGGACAGGGGAGGAGAAGGCACGGTGCCCCCGGGAAGGGACAGGGGAGGAGAAGGCACGGTGCCCCCGGGAAGGGACAGGGGAGGAGAAGGCACGGTGCCCCCGGGAAGGGACAGGGGAGGAGAAGGCACGGTGCCCCCGGGAAGGGACAGGGGAGGAGAAGGCACGGTGCCCCCGGGAAGGGACAGGGGAGGAGAAGGCACGGTGCCCCCGGGAAGGGACAGGGGAGGAGAAGGCACGGTGCCCCCGGGAAGGGACAGGGGAGGAGAAGGCACGGTGCCCCCGGGAAGGGACAGGGGAGGAGAAGGCACGGTGCCCCCGGGAAGGGACAGGGGAGGAGAAGGCACGGTGCCCCCGGGAAGGGACAGGGGAGGAGAAGGCACGGTGCCCCCGGGAAGGGACAGGGGAGGAGAAGGCACGGTGCCCCCGGGAAGGGACAGGGGAGGAGAAGGCACGGTGCCCCCGGGAAGGGACAGGGGAGGAGAAGGCACGGTGCCCCCGGGAAGGGACAGGGGAGGAGAAGGCACGGTGCCCCCGGGAAGGGACAGGGGAGGAGAAGGCACGGTGCCCCCGGGAAGGGACAGGGGAGGAGAAGGCACGGTGCCCCCGGGAAGGGACAGGGGAGGAGAAGGCACGGTGCCCCCGGGAAGGGACAGGGGAGGAGAAGGCACGGTGCCCCCGGGAAGGGACAGGGGAGGAGAAGGCACGGTGCCCCCGGGAAGGGACAGGGGAGGAGAAGGCACGGTGCCCCCGGGAAGGGACAGGGGAGGAGAAGGCACGGTGCCCCCGGGAAGGGACAGGGGAGGAGAAGGCACGGTGCCCCCGGGAAGGGACAGGGGAGGAGAAGGCACGGTGCCCCCGGGAAGGGACAGGGGAGGAGAAGGCACGGTGCCCCCGGGAAGGGACAGGGGAGGAGAAGGCACGGTGCCCCCGGGAAGGGACAGGGGAGGAGAAGGCACGGTGCCCCCGGGAAGGGACAGGGGAGGAGAAGGCACGGTGCCCCCGGGAAGGGACAGGGGAGGAGAAGGCACGGTGCCCCCGGGAAGGGACAGGGGAGGAGAAGGCACGGTGCCCCCGGGAAGGGACAGGGGAGGAGAAGGCACGGTGCCCCCGGGAAGGGACAGGGGAGGAGAAGGCACGGTGCCCCCGGGAAGGGACAGGGGAGGAGAAGGCACGGTGCCCCCGGGAAGGGACAGGGGAGGAGAAGGCACGGTGCCCCCGGGAAGGGACAGGGGAGGAGAAGGCACGGTGCCCCCGGGAAGGGACAGGGGAGGAGAAGGCACGGTGCCCCCGGGAAGGGACAGGGGAGGAGAAGGCACGGTGCCCCCGGGAAGGGACAGGGGAGGAGAAGGCACGGTGCCCCCGGGAAGGGACAGGGGAGGAGAAGGCACGGTGCCCCCGGGAAGGGACAGGGGAGGAGAAGGCACGGTGCCCCCGGGAAGGGACAGGGGAGGAGAAGGCACGGTGCCCCCGGGAAGGGACAGGGGAGGAGAAGGCACGGTGCCCCCGGGAAGGGACAGGGGAGGAGAAGGCACGGTGCCCCCGGGAAGGGACAGGGGAGGAGAAGGCACGGTGCCCCCGGGAAGGGACAGGGGAGGAGAAGGCACGGTGCCCCCGGGAAGGGACAGGGGAGGAGAAGGCACGGTGCCCCCGGGAAGGGACAGGGGAGGAGAAGGCACGGTGCCCCCGGGAAGGGACAGGGGAGGAGAAGGCACGGTGCCCCCGGGAAGGGACAGGGGAGGAGAAGGCACGGTGCCCCCGGGAAGGGACAGGGGAGGAGAAGGCACGGTGCCCCCGGGAAGGGACAGGGGAGGAGAAGGCACGGTGCCCCCGGGAAGGGACAGGGGAGGAGAAGGCACGGTGCCCCCGGGAAGGGACAGGGGAGGAGAAGGCACGGTGCCCCCGGGAAGGGACAGGGGAGGAGAAGGCACGGTGCCCCCGGGAAGGGACAGGGGAGGAGAAGGCACGGTGCCCCCGGGAAGGGACAGGGGAGGAGAAGGCACGGTGCCCCCGGGAAGGGACAGGGGAGGAGAAGGCACGGTGCCCCCGGGAAGGGACAGGGGAGGAGAAGGCACGGTGCCCCCGGGAAGGGACAGGGGAGGAGAAGGCACGGTGCCCCCGGGAAGGGACAGGGGAGGAGAAGGCACGGTGCCCCCGGGAAGGGACAGGGGAGGAGAAGGCACGGTGCCCCCGGGAAGGGACAGGGGAGGAGAAGGCACGGTGCCCCCGGGAAGGGACAGGGGAGGAGAAGGCACGGTGCCCCCGGGAAGGGACAGGGGAGGAGAAGGCACGGTGCCCCCGGGAAGGGACAGGGGAGGAGAAGGCACGGTGCCCCCGGGAAGGGACAGGGGAGGAGAAGGCACGGTGCCCCCGGGAAGGGACAGGGGAGGAGAAGGCACGGTGCCCCCGGGAAGGGACAGGGGAGGAGAAGGCACGGTGCCCCCGGGAAGGGACAGGGGAGGAGAAGGCACGGTGCCCCCGGGAAGGGACAGGGGAGGAGAAGGCACGGTGCCCCCGGGAAGGGACAGGGGAGGAGAAGGCACGGTGCCCCCGGGAAGGGACAGGGGAGGAGAAGGCACGGTGCCCCCGGGAAGGGACAGGGGAGGAGAAGGCACGGTGCCCCCGGGAAGGGACAGGGGAGGAGAAGGCACGGTGCCCCCGGGAAGGGACAGGGGAGGAGAAGGCACGGTGCCCCCGGGAAGGGACAGGGGAGGAGAAGGCACGGTGCCCCCGGGAAGGGACAGGGGAGGAGAAGGCACGGTGCCCCCGGGAAGGGACAGGGGAGGAGAAGGCACGGTGCCCCCGGGAAGGGACAGGGGAGGAGAAGGCACGGTGCCCCCGGGAAGGGACAGGGGAGGAGAAGGCACGGTGCCCCCGGGAAGGGACAGGGGAGGAGAAGGCACGGTGCCCCCGGGAAGGGACAGGGGAGGAGAAGGCACGGTGCCCCCGGGAAGGGACAGGGGAGGAGAAGGCACGGTGCCCCCGGGAAGGGACAGGGGAGGAGAAGGCACGGTGCCCCCGGGAAGGGACAGGGGAGGAGAAGGCACGGTGCCCCCGGGAAGGGACAGGGGAGGAGAAGGCACGGTGCCCCCGGGAAGGGACAGGGGAGGAGAAGGCACGGTGCCCCCGGGAAGGGACAGGGGAGGAGAAGGCACGGTGCCCCCGGGAAGGGACAGGGGAGGAGAAGGCACGGTGCCCCCGGGAAGGGACAGGGGAGGAGAAGGCACGGTGCCCCCGGGAAGGGACAGGGGAGGAGAAGGCACGGTGCCCCCGGGAAGGGACAGGGGAGGAGAAGGCACGGTGCCCCCGGGAAGGGACAGGGGAGGAGAAGGCACGGTGCCCCCGGGAAGGGACAGGGGAGGAGAAGGCACGGTGCCCCCGGGAAGGGACAGGGGAGGAGAAGGCACGGTGCCCCCGGGAAGGGACAGGGGAGGAGAAGGCACGGTGCCCCCGGGAAGGGACAGGGGAGGAGAAGGCACGGTGCCCCCGGGAAGGGACAGGGGAGGAGAAGGCACGGTGCCCCCGGGAAGGGACAGGGGAGGAGAAGGCACGGTGCCCCCGGGAAGGGACAGGGGAGGAGAAGGCACGGTGCCCCCGGGAAGGGACAGGGGAGGAGAAGGCACGGTGCCCCCGGGAAGGGACAGGGGAGGAGAAGGCACGGTGCCCCCGGGAAGGGACAGGGGAGGAGAAGGCACGGTGCCCCCGGGAAGGGACAGGGGAGGAGAAGGCACGGTGCCCCCGGGAAGGGACAGGGGAGGAGAAGGCACGGTGCCCCCGGGAAGGGACAGGGGAGGAGAAGGCACGGTGCCCCCGGGAAGGGACAGGGGAGGAGAAGGCACGGTGCCCCCGGGAAGGGACAGGGGAGGAGAAGGCACGGTGCCCCCGGGAAGGGACAGGGGAGGAGAAGGCACGGTGCCCCCGGGAAGGGACAGGGGAGGAGAAGGCACGGTGCCCCCGGGAAGGGACAGGGGAGGAGAAGGCACGGTGCCCCCGGGAAGGGACAGGGGAGGAGAAGGCACGGTGCCCCCGGGAAGGGACAGGGGAGGAGAAGGCACGGTGCCCCCGGGAAGGGACAGGGGAGGAGAAGGCACGGTGCCCCCGGGAAGGGACAGGGGAGGAGAAGGCACGGTGCCCCCGGGAAGGGACAGGGGAGGAGAAGGCACGGTGCCCCCGGGAAGGGACAGGGGAGGAGAAGGCACGGTGCCCCCGGGAAGGGACAGGGGAGGAGAAGGCACGGTGCCCCCGGGAAGGGACAGGGGAGGAGAAGGCACGGTGCCCCCGGGAAGGGACAGGGGAGGAGAAGGCACGGTGCCCCCGGGAAGGGACAGGGGAGGAGAAGGCACGGTGCCCCCGGGAAGGGACAGGGGAGGAGAAGGCACGGTGCCCCCGGGAAGGGACAGGGGAGGAGAAGGCACGGTGCCCCCGGGAAGGGACAGGGGAGGAGAAGGCACGGTGCCCCCGGGAAGGGACAGGGGAGGAGAAGGCACGGTGCCCCCGGGAAGGGACAGGGGAGGAGAAGGCACGGTGCCCCCGGGAAGGGACAGGGGAGGAGAAGGCACGGTGCCCCCGGGAAGGGACAGGGGAGGAGAAGGCACGGTGCCCCCGGGAAGGGACAGGGGAGGAGAAGGCACGGTGCCCCCGGGAAGGGACAGGGGAGGAGAAGGCACGGTGCCCCCGGGAAGGGACAGGGGAGGAGAAGGCACGGTGCCCCCGGGAAGGGACAGGGGAGGAGAAGGCACGGTGCCCCCGGGAAGGGACAGGGGAGGAGAAGGCACGGTGCCCCCGGGAAGGGACAGGGGAGGAGAAGGCACGGTGCCCCCGGGAAGGGACAGGGGAGGAGAAGGCACGGTGCCCCCGGGAAGGGACAGGGGAGGAGAAGGCACGGTGCCCCCGGGAAGGGACAGGGGAGGAGAAGGCACGGTGCCCCCGGGAAGGGACAGGGGAGGAGAAGGCACGGTGCCCCCGGGAAGGGACAGGGGAGGAGAAGGCACGGTGCCCCCGGGAAGGGACAGGGGAGGAGAAGGCACGGTGCCCCCGGGAAGGGACAGGGGAGGAGAAGGCACGGTGCCCCCGGGAAGGGACAGGGGAGGAGAAGGCACGGTGCCCCCGGGAAGGGACAGGGGAGGAGAAGGCACGGTGCCCCCGGGAAGGGACAGGGGAGGAGAAGGCACGGTGCCCCCGGGAAGGGACAGGGGAGGAGAAGGCACGGTGCCCCCGGGAAGGGACAGGGGAGGAGAAGGCACGGTGCCCCCGGGAAGGGACAGGGGAGGAGAAGGCACGGTGCCCCCGGGAAGGGACAGGGGAGGAGAAGGCACGGTGCCCCCGGGAAGGGACAGGGGAGGAGAAGGCACGGTGCCCCCGGGAAGGGACAGGGGAGGAGAAGGCACGGTGCCCCCGGGAAGGGACAGGGGAGGAGAAGGCACGGTGCCCCCGGGAAGGGACAGGGGAGGAGAAGGCACGGTGCCCCCGGGAAGGGACAGGGGAGGAGAAGGCACGGTGCCCCCGGGAAGGGACAGGGGAGGAGAAGGCACGGTGCCCCCGGGAAGGGACAGGGGAGGAGAAGGCACGGTGCCCCCGGGAAGGGACAGGGGAGGAGAAGGCACGGTGCCCCCGGGAAGGGACAGGGGAGGAGAAGGCACGGTGCCCCCGGGAAGGGACAGGGGAGGAGAAGGCACGGTGCCCCCGGGAAGGGACAGGGGAGGAGAAGGCACGGTGCCCCCGGGAAGGGACAGGGGAGGAGAAGGCACGGTGCCCCCGGGAAGGGACAGGGGAGGAGAAGGCACGGTGCCCCCGGGAAGGGACAGGGGAGGAGAAGGCACGGTGCCCCCGGGAAGGGACAGGGGAGGAGAAGGCACGGTGCCCCCGGGAAGGGACAGGGGAGGAGAAGGCACGGTGCCCCCGGGAAGGGACAGGGGAGGAGAAGGCACGGTGCCCCCGGGAAGGGACAGGGGAGGAGAAGGCACGGTGCCCCCGGGAAGGGACAGGGGAGGAGAAGGCACGGTGCCCCCGGGAAGGGACAGGGGAGGAGAAGGCACGGTGCCCCCGGGAAGGGACAGGGGAGGAGAAGGCACGGTGCCCCCGGGAAGGGACAGGGGAGGAGAAGGCACGGTGCCCCCGGGAAGGGACAGGGGAGGAGAAGGCACGGTGCCCCCGGGAAGGGACAGGGGAGGAGAAGGCACGGTGCCCCCGGGAAGGGACAGGGGAGGAGAAGGCACGGTGCCCCCGGGAAGGGACAGGGGAGGAGAAGGCACGGTGCCCCCGGGAAGGGACAGGGGAGGAGAAGGCACGGTGCCCCCGGGAAGGGACAGGGGAGGAGAAGGCACGGTGCCCCCGGGAAGGGACAGGGGAGGAGAAGGCACGGTGCCCCCGGGAAGGGACAGGGGAGGAGAAGGCACGGTGCCCCCGGGAAGGGACAGGGGAGGAGAAGGCACGGTGCCCCCGGGAAGGGACAGGGGAGGAGAAGGCACGGTGCCCCCGGGAAGGGACAGGGGAGGAGAAGGCACGGTGCCCCCGGGAAGGGACAGGGGAGGAGAAGGCACGGTGCCCCCGGGAAGGGACAGGGGAGGAGAAGGCACGGTGCCCCCGGGAAGGGACAGGGGAGGAGAAGGCACGGTGCCCCCGGGAAGGGACAGGGGAGGAGAAGGCACGGTGCCCCCGGGAAGGGACAGGGGAGGAGAAGGCACGGTGCCCCCGGGAAGGGACAGGGGAGGAGAAGGCACGGTGCCCCCGGGAAGGGACAGGGGAGGAGAAGGCACGGTGCCCCCGGGAAGGGACAGGGGAGGAGAAGGCACGGTGCCCCCGGGAAGGGACAGGGGAGGAGAAGGCACGGTGCCCCCGGGAAGGGACAGGGGAGGAGAAGGCACGGTGCCCCCGGGAAGGGACAGGGGAGGAGAAGGCACGGTGCCCCCGGGAAGGGACAGGGGAGGAGAAGGCACGGTGCCCCCGGGAAGGGACAGGGGAGGAGAAGGCACGGTGCCCCCGGGAAGGGACAGGGGAGGAGAAGGCACGGTGCCCCCGGGAAGGGACAGGGGAGGAGAAGGCACGGTGCCCCCGGGAAGGGACAGGGGAGGAGAAGGCACGGTGCCCCCGGGAAGGGACAGGGGAGGAGAAGGCACGGTGCCCCCGGGAAGGGACAGGGGAGGAGAAGGCACGGTGCCCCCGGGAAGGGACAGGGGAGGAGAAGGCACGGTGCCCCCGGGAAGGGACAGGGGAGGAGAAGGCACGGTGCCCCCGGGAAGGGACAGGGGAGGAGAAGGCACGGTGCCCCCGGGAAGGGACAGGGGAGGAGAAGGCACGGTGCCCCCGGGAAGGGACAGGGGAGGAGAAGGCACGGTGCCCCCGGGAAGGGACAGGGGAGGAGAAGGCACGGTGCCCCCGGGAAGGGACAGGGGAGGAGAAGGCACGGTGCCCCCGGGAAGGGACAGGGGAGGAGAAGGCACGGTGCCCCCGGGAAGGGACAGGGGAGGAGAAGGCACGGTGCCCCCGGGAAGGGACAGGGGAGGAGAAGGCACGGTGCCCCCGGGAAGGGACAGGGGAGGAGAAGGCACGGTGCCCCCGGGAAGGGACAGGGGAGGAGAAGGCACGGTGCCCCCGGGAAGGGACAGGGGAGGAGAAGGCACGGTGCCCCCGGGAAGGGACAGGGGAGGAGAAGGCACGGTGCCCCCGGGAAGGGACAGGGGAGGAGAAGGCACGGTGCCCCCGGGAAGGGACAGGGGAGGAGAAGGCACGGTGCCCCCGGGAAGGGACAGGGGAGGAGAAGGCACGGTGCCCCCGGGAAGGGACAGGGGAGGAGAAGGCACGGTGCCCCCGGGAAGGGACAGGGGAGGAGAAGGCACGGTGCCCCCGGGAAGGGACAGGGGAGGAGAAGGCACGGTGCCCCCGGGAAGGGACAGGGGAGGAGAAGGCACGGTGCCCCCGGGAAGGGACAGGGGAGGAGAAGGCACGGTGCCCCCGGGAAGGGACAGGGGAGGAGAAGGCACGGTGCCCCCGGGAAGGGACAGGGGAGGAGAAGGCACGGTGCCCCCGGGAAGGGACAGGGGAGGAGAAGGCACGGTGCCCCCGGGAAGGGACAGGGGAGGAGAAGGCACGGTGCCCCCGGGAAGGGACAGGGGAGGAGAAGGCACGGTGCCCCCGGGAAGGGACAGGGGAGGAGAAGGCACGGTGCCCCCGGGAAGGGACAGGGGAGGAGAAGGCACGGTGCCCCCGGGAAGGGACAGGGGAGGAGAAGGCACGGTGCCCCCGGGAAGGGACAGGGGAGGAGAAGGCACGGTGCCCCCGGGAAGGGACAGGGGAGGAGAAGGCACGGTGCCCCCGGGAAGGGACAGGGGAGGAGAAGGCACGGTGCCCCCGGGAAGGGACAGGGGAGGAGAAGGCACGGTGCCCCCGGGAAGGGACAGGGGAGGAGAAGGCACGGTGCCCCCGGGAAGGGACAGGGGAGGAGAAGGCACGGTGCCCCCGGGAAGGGACAGGGGAGGAGAAGGCACGGTGCCCCCGGGAAGGGACAGGGGAGGAGAAGGCACGGTGCCCCCGGGAAGGGACAGGGGAGGAGAAGGCACGGTGCCCCCGGGAAGGGACAGGGGAGGAGAAGGCACGGTGCCCCCGGGAAGGGACAGGGGAGGAGAAGGCACGGTGCCCCCGGGAAGGGACAGGGGAGGAGAAGGCACGGTGCCCCCGGGAAGGGACAGGGGAGGAGAAGGCACGGTGCCCCCGGGAAGGGACAGGGGAGGAGAAGGCACGGTGCCCCCGGGAAGGGACAGGGGAGGAGAAGGCACGGTGCCCCCGGGAAGGGACAGGGGAGGAGAAGGCACGGTGCCCCCGGGAAGGGACAGGGGAGGAGAAGGCACGGTGCCCCCGGGAAGGGACAGGGGAGGAGAAGGCACGGTGCCCCCGGGAAGGGACAGGGGAGGAGAAGGCACGGTGCCCCCGGGAAGGGACAGGGGAGGAGAAGGCACGGTGCCCCCGGGAAGGGACAGGGGAGGAGAAGGCACGGTGCCCCCGGGAAGGGACAGGGGAGGAGAAGGCACGGTGCCCCCGGGAAGGGACAGGGGAGGAGAAGGCACGGTGCCCCCGGGAAGGGACAGGGGAGGAGAAGGCACGGTGCCCCCGGGAAGGGACAGGGGAGGAGAAGGCACGGTGCCCCCGGGAAGGGACAGGGGAGGAGAAGGCACGGTGCCCCCGGGAAGGGACAGGGGAGGAGAAGGCACGGTGCCCCCGGGAAGGGACAGGGGAGGAGAAGGCACGGTGCCCCCGGGAAGGGACAGGGGAGGAGAAGGCACGGTGCCCCCGGGAAGGGACAGGGGAGGAGAAGGCACGGTGCCCCCGGGAAGGGACAGGGGAGGAGAAGGCACGGTGCCCCCGGGAAGGGACAGGGGAGGAGAAGGCACGGTGCCCCCGGGAAGGGACAGGGGAGGAGAAGGCACGGTGCCCCCGGGAAGGGACAGGGGAGGAGAAGGCACGGTGCCCCCGGGAAGGGACAGGGGAGGAGAAGGCACGGTGCCCCCGGGAAGGGACAGGGGAGGAGAAGGCACGGTGCCCCCGGGAAGGGACAGGGGAGGAGAAGGCACGGTGCCCCCGGGAAGGGACAGGGGAGGAGAAGGCACGGTGCCCCCGGGAAGGGACAGGGGAGGAGAAGGCACGGTGCCCCCGGGAAGGGACAGGGGAGGAGAAGGCACGGTGCCCCCGGGAAGGGACAGGGGAGGAGAAGGCACGGTGCCCCCGGGAAGGGACAGGGGAGGAGAAGGCACGGTGCCCCCGGGAAGGGACAGGGGAGGAGAAGGCACGGTGCCCCCGGGAAGGGACAGGGGAGGAGAAGGCACGGTGCCCCCGGGAAGGGACAGGGGAGGAGAAGGCACGGTGCCCCCGGGAAGGGACAGGGGAGGAGAAGGCACGGTGCCCCCGGGAAGGGACAGGGGAGGAGAAGGCACGGTGCCCCCGGGAAGGGACAGGGGAGGAGAAGGCACGGTGCCCCCGGGAAGGGACAGGGGAGGAGAAGGCACGGTGCCCCCGGGAAGGGACAGGGGAGGAGAAGGCACGGTGCCCCCGGGAAGGGACAGGGGAGGAGAAGGCACGGTGCCCCCGGGAAGGGACAGGGGAGGAGAAGGCACGGTGCCCCCGGGAAGGGACAGGGGAGGAGAAGGCACGGTGCCCCCGGGAAGGGACAGGGGAGGAGAAGGCACGGTGCCCCCGGGAAGGGACAGGGGAGGAGAAGGCACGGTGCCCCCGGGAAGGGACAGGGGAGGAGAAGGCACGGTGCCCCCGGGAAGGGACAGGGGAGGAGAAGGCACGGTGCCCCCGGGAAGGGACAGGGGAGGAGAAGGCACGGTGCCCCCGGGAAGGGACAGGGGAGGAGAAGGCACGGTGCCCCCGGGAAGGGACAGGGGAGGAGAAGGCACGGTGCCCCCGGGAAGGGACAGGGGAGGAGAAGGCACGGTGCCCCCGGGAAGGGACAGGGGAGGAGAAGGCACGGTGCCCCCGGGAAGGGACAGGGGAGGAGAAGGCACGGTGCCCCCGGGAAGGGACAGGGGAGGAGAAGGCACGGTGCCCCCGGGAAGGGACAGGGGAGGAGAAGGCACGGTGCCCCCGGGAAGGGACAGGGGAGGAGAAGGCACGGTGCCCCCGGGAAGGGACAGGGGAGGAGAAGGCACGGTGCCCCCGGGAAGGGACAGGGGAGGAGAAGGCACGGTGCCCCCGGGAAGGGACAGGGGAGGAGAAGGCACGGTGCCCCCGGGAAGGGACAGGGGAGGAGAAGGCACGGTGCCCCCGGGAAGGGACAGGGGAGGAGAAGGCACGGTGCCCCCGGGAAGGGACAGGGGAGGAGAAGGCACGGTGCCCCCGGGAAGGGACAGGGGAGGAGAAGGCACGGTGCCCCCGGGAAGGGACAGGGGAGGAGAAGGCACGGTGCCCCCGGGAAGGGACAGGGGAGGAGAAGGCACGGTGCCCCCGGGAAGGGACAGGGGAGGAGAAGGCACGGTGCCCCCGGGAAGGGACAGGGGAGGAGAAGGCACGGTGCCCCCGGGAAGGGACAGGGGAGGAGAAGGCACGGTGCCCCCGGGAAGGGACAGGGGAGGAGAAGGCACGGTGCCCCCGGGAAGGGACAGGGGAGGAGAAGGCACGGTGCCCCCGGGAAGGGACAGGGGAGGAGAAGGCACGGTGCCCCCGGGAAGGGACAGGGGAGGAGAAGGCACGGTGCCCCCGGGAAGGGACAGGGGAGGAGAAGGCACGGTGCCCCCGGGAAGGGACAGGGGAGGAGAAGGCACGGTGCCCCCGGGAAGGGACAGGGGAGGAGAAGGCACGGTGCCCCCGGGAAGGGACAGGGGAGGAGAAGGCACGGTGCCCCCGGGAAGGGACAGGGGAGGAGAAGGCACGGTGCCCCCGGGAAGGGACAGGGGAGGAGAAGGCACGGTGCCCCCGGGAAGGGACAGGGGAGGAGAAGGCACGGTGCCCCCGGGAAGGGACAGGGGAGGAGAAGGCACGGTGCCCCCGGGAAGGGACAGGGGAGGAGAAGGCACGGTGCCCCCGGGAAGGGACAGGGGAGGAGAAGGCACGGTGCCCCCGGGAAGGGACAGGGGAGGAGAAGGCACGGTGCCCCCGGGAAGGGACAGGGGAGGAGAAGGCACGGTGCCCCCGGGAAGGGACAGGGGAGGAGAAGGCACGGTGCCCCCGGGAAGGGACAGGGGAGGAGAAGGCACGGTGCCCCCGGGAAGGGACAGGGGAGGAGAAGGCACGGTGCCCCCGGGAAGGGACAGGGGAGGAGAAGGCACGGTGCCCCCGGGAAGGGACAGGGGAGGAGAAGGCACGGTGCCCCCGGGAAGGGACAGGGGAGGAGAAGGCACGGTGCCCCCGGGAAGGGACAGGGGAGGAGAAGGCACGGTGCCCCCGGGAAGGGACAGGGGAGGAGAAGGCACGGTGCCCCCGGGAAGGGACAGGGGAGGAGAAGGCACGGTGCCCCCGGGAAGGGACAGGGGAGGAGAAGGCACGGTGCCCCCGGGAAGGGACAGGGGAGGAGAAGGCACGGTGCCCCCGGGAAGGGACAGGGGAGGAGAAGGCACGGTGCCCCCGGGAAGGGACAGGGGAGGAGAAGGCACGGTGCCCCCGGGAAGGGACAGGGGAGGAGAAGGCACGGTGCCCCCGGGAAGGGACAGGGGAGGAGAAGGCACGGTGCCCCCGGGAAGGGACAGGGGAGGAGAAGGCACGGTGCCCCCGGGAAGGGACAGGGGAGGAGAAGGCACGGTGCCCCCGGGAAGGGACAGGGGAGGAGAAGGCACGGTGCCCCCGGGAAGGGACAGGGGAGGAGAAGGCACGGTGCCCCCGGGAAGGGACAGGGGAGGAGAAGGCACGGTGCCCCCGGGAAGGGACAGGGGAGGAGAAGGCACGGTGCCCCCGGGAAGGGACAGGGGAGGAGAAGGCACGGTGCCCCCGGGAAGGGACAGGGGAGGAGAAGGCACGGTGCCCCCGGGAAGGGACAGGGGAGGAGAAGGCACGATGCCCCCGGCTAAGGGAGTGGCCACTTTCATGTTTCTGCGAACCCAGTGGTGGCTCAGGACAAACAATAAAACCACCCCCCGCACCACACGTCCCCGTGCCCGTCCCCAGGGGTGACGTGAAGGGAAACTGGAGGAACGTCCCCAGCTGCCCTCTGATGCGGGCAGTTCTCATGGCGGGGCTCCCCCAGGTGAGGGGGCTCGGGTGCTGCCCAGGTGCCAGGGACAGCAATGAAACTGCACAGCCCCCACCACCCCCAAGGCCTGGCCATTACCGAAGGCTGAGCGTGGGCTGGTGGCCGGCCCGCCGGTGGGTTAACACGGTGTCAGACCCGTCCTGCGTCCCTCCCAGAAGCCCCTGGCCGGGAGGGGCTCCGGCCACCAGGTGCACCCTCAGTCCCAAATGGGTGATGCCCCCACCGGGGCTGCCGGGGGTGGGGAGGGACCGTGAGGCCGACAGCAGGTCAGCTGAGCGGGAGGAGCCAGGGCAGACCCGGCGCTGGCCACAGGCCGGCAGGAGAGCGCACCTGGGCCTTCTGGGCGACGTCCAGCACCAGCTGGAACTTCTCGGACACCGTCAGGTCCTCCTTCGGCGGCTCCTGGGCCACAGGGAAAGGAACGGCCGCTGAGATGAACGCTCAGAGACGTCATTTACAAACCGCACAAGGCCTCCCGCCCGGGGTCAGGCCCTCTGCCACCCCCACTCAGCCCAGGGACCACGTCCTGGGGGACCTGGCCTCAGGGGCCAGCTTGGGGCACCCCCCTTGGCGCCTGAGAGGGCAGGCAGTGGACACCCCCGTAGCCGGCGGGGCTGAGGCACCCACTAACGGCTCCATTCGAAGGTGCATCTGAAACCATGCAGTGCCCCCAACTCACTTTACAGGCAGGGAAACTGAGGCAGAGGAGGGCTTATCTAAGTTCTTTCAACAAAACCCTCCAGAGGGACCCGGGCCTGCCCCAGACATCCTCTCTAACCTAAAGGAACCCTGCAGGCACCACCACACCCAGCACCCCTACTGCGTGCTCCATGCACACAGTAGGTGCTCAAACATCTGCTGAGGCCCACGGAAGCACTGAGGGCTCCCTCCCGCCCACACCAGCGGTTCTGCCCCAGGGGCCAGAGTCCCTTCTAGAGCGAGGGCAACATGTCCTTTCTGCCTGAGCCACACTGCAAACGTGGGGCTCTGCGGGCCACTCGGTCACCGTCACAGCCACAGCAGCCACAGCGTGGGTGAGTGAGTGGCATGGCTGTGCCAACAGAACAGTATTCACAGGGCAGGTTGGAGGCAAGATGCCTACGGAGCTTTTGCCTACGGGGCTGACCCTGCTCTACACATTGCTGGCCCAGCCCACCGTCCCCTCCCTGCCCAGGAGGCTGTGGGGGGCTACAGAGGCCCCCTTTGCTGCCCCCCGCCCCCCGATGTTCCATGCCAGGTGGGAAGGGTCAGTAGACTAGGATGGGCAGGGCAACCTCTTCCGGAGCAGCTGAGCCTGGGCCTGCAGGGCACTGGGGCACCAGCGGTCACGTGGTCAGGGTGCAGCTGCCCAGGGACCGGGCGCCTCCGGCCTCTGCTGGGCAGGCGGGGCTC
>NW_006298521.1:302640-303851 GCF_000327345.1 Myotis davidii
CGGGCACAATGCTCCACTGGATCCGCCAGCCCCTGGTGGGTAGGGACAGCGTACACGGTCGCAGGGCGTCTCAGCCCCCACCCCGCCAGTGCCCAGGGACAGGAGCGCCCCAGCCCTGGGCAGAGGGGCTGCGGGAGCCCCGCCTCTCACCTCCCCTGGGGCCCGCCTGGGGGGACACGTGTAAAAGCCCCAGAGGTGATGGGACAAGAAACCTTTCAACACAAGTGGGTGAGGGCCCCGCCCGCGTGGCTCACTGGTTGAGTGTCGACCTACGAACCAGGAGGTCAGGGTTCAATTCCCAGGCAGGGCACATGCAGGCTCCACCCCCAGTGTGGGGCATACAGGAGGCAGCTGGTCAATGATTCTCTCATCACTGATGTCTCTCTCTCTCTCTCTCCCCATCTCCCTTCCTCTCTGAAATGAATAAAATATATTTTTTTAAAAAGGAAATGTGGGTGAGGCCTGCAGCTGAGGGTGTCTGGCCTGGAGGGCGGCCCCCACCAGCACTGACTGAGGCGGCGCCTGGGAGAATGTGGGGTGAGCAGGCTGAGCTGTGGGCCCAGTGCGGAGCGTGGGGCTCTCAGGCCCGTGGAATTGGGGTTCACTGTGCTGGGGCAACCGTGAGTTCAGACCGACCCGGTAGCACGGGACTGGCTCCCACAAAGCCCCCTACAGAGCCCCCCAGGCCTTGCTCGGGGCTCAGAGACAGGAAGGGGAGACACGCAGACCAGGCGCTCAGGCGCTTGGTGGGGATCCGCCCATCCCACACGCGGCCGGGCCTGCCCGGACACGGGGTCTTCGCAGCTCCGTGCCTCCCCTTTGTCCCTGAGGTTTGGGGGAGCTTTCTTGCCAACACAGAGCTCATGGGAGGAGGGGCTAGAGCCGCCTGCAGCCGGCGCCATGGCCGCCCCAGGACAGCGGGAGGCCCGGAGCCCACAGAGGACCCACAAGGCCAGAGCGCGGGGCTGTCAGTGTGAATGACATGATGTGTGACACGGGGGACAGCCCAGCCCGTGCACACAACGAGCCAGCTCACCCACCTGGCTATGAGGTAATTGAGGGACAGCCTCAGAATTGCCAGGAACAAGAACATGGGGATGGCCCAGCCGTGCCACACGGCGTTCATGTAGACCTGCGGGAGGAGGGCAGGAGGGCGGGGGACGGTCAGGGGTCCAGCAGGCAGGCCACATCCCTCCCCCCGCCCCCCCCCC
>NW_006298521.1:303912-304426 GCF_000327345.1 Myotis davidii
ACCCAGGGGATGCGGGCAGATGCAGGTGGCAGCCACCAAAGACACAGCCCATCGCAGAGGCAGCCCCTCAGCGCTGGGGGACCCCTGCGCCCTCCCCCAGGACCGGTGCTCACAGGCCCGGCTCGGCCCCAGCACCCAGGGGAGGGACCCCAGGCCCCACAGGCAGACAAGGCCACTGCCGTCTCCTCTGCCCACCGGGAAGCAGAGTGGAGCACGACAGGTCCTTTGCAGGAGGCTCCGCGGGGGCCGTGGGACACACCTTCCCTGATCCTCCCAGCCACCCCGCCGGGCGGCATCCCCGTGCCCACTTCACAGGTGGGCAAACCGAGGCTGAGCTGTCCCCGCGCTGCCCCCGCACAGCGGGGTCCCGTGGAGGACCCGGGAGGGCGCCCCCGTCCGTGAGGAGCACTCACGGTGAAGGCGATGGCGGACGTGTAGACGGAGTGCCAGTCAGACAAGGCTGACAGGTTCTTCACGAAGCTGGTGACGGGCTTGGCACCGCGCTCTGGGGATG
>NW_006298521.1:305053-306771 GCF_000327345.1 Myotis davidii
GTCTGTCCGGGAGCTGGCTGCGTGGGCTCACTCCCCGGGGCCGTGTGCCCTAGCCAGTGGGCGTGTCGGGGACTGGCCTGGGGGGCGGTGCAGGGAGCGAGTGGGCTCTGAGCACCCAGGGCCAAGGGCTTGGAAGCCACCCCACCAGCCTCAGAAACCTGGCTGGACTGCAGGACGGGAGCTCTGCACCAGCTGTCCCTTCAGGAGGCAGGTCTCGGGGCCGCCTGCAGGGGGCAGTGTCCGCCACCGCAAGAGGGAACAGGGAGGAGGCGGTCACGTCCTGTGGCTTCAGGGGCGAGGGTGGGAGGGTTCTGCAGCGACCACCCCGGCACAGAGGGGGGTGTGGGGCTGGGGTGCTCACGGGACAGGGTGAGAGCCTTGTTCTCTAAAGCAGCTGGGACCGCACACACCAGGGGACACGGGTGTTTGAAATGCAGGTAACAGTCACGTGCCATGGGATGTTCGAGTTTTCAAAACTCAAAACATTACAAATGTAAAAGCAGACAGGCTGGAGTCCCTACCCCCAGAGACAGGTCAGGCCCCCCAACACACACACACACAGCACCTGTCCCCGCCCACCTCGTGCTGGGGCTGCACTTGGTGGGGTTCCCGCCCGCCCCGCTCCAGTGGCCAATCTATTACAATGGACTCGGTTTGAGGCCGGGCCTGGACGGGAGGCCGGAGCCAGGGGCCCACGGAACTGGGGCCTTGCAACTTACACTTCCCTGGCACGGCCCACACCCACAGGAGGGGTTCCTGGGGCCCCCTGTGTCCCTGGCCTGGAACCTGGGCTGCCGGCCGCGGAGCCCGAGAACACAAGGGGACCAGGACCCTAAGGACACGCAGCCAGTCCTGCACCGGGGACCGGAGAGGAGCAGCCCAGCTGACCCGGGCCGGGAGGGGCGGGACCCTGCTGTGGACCAAACTCAGCCTCGGCCAGGCGCCTGCCCTGAGGCCTCTTCTCCCCCGCTCCCCCGCCGGGCCTCAGTTTCCTCATCTGTATAGTGGGTGGTGCGTCACCCTAACCCTCCTAGTAACTCTCTGTGCTCCACCAGGCCGGGCTGGGCTTCCGGTGAATGGCCAGCCTGTGGGAGCGGGCTCTGGGTCTAGGGTCCCGGGTCCGAGTTCCAGGGGCCAGGGCCCACCACGGAGGCCCCTTGACAGCCAGAGGGAAACCCCGTGTCCTCCCACGCCATGCTCTGCCGGGTGAGTTAGAAAGTGTGAAGGGCGCCGTGCACAACAGATGTGCGCTGTGGCGGGAAGAAAAGGGCGAGAGCAGGTCTGAGTCCTGACCCCGGGAGCGGGGGGCACATCCCCCCATGGTCGCCCCCTTGCTCCCCATGCGGGACGGCCAGCCACACTGCTGGCCACGGAGCCCACGTGATGAGGACACGGCTGCTCGGGGGGAAGGGCTGAAGTGCAACCACATTCTGATTGGACGACTTGCCTCCGCTGCAACGACTCACTGACTCACAGTGAGACGCGAACCTGGTTCCGATGGAGGGGGCCCGGCCACGTGGGCCCCGGGACAGGATCGCCACCCAGCCCCCCCCCAGCCGGGAGCCCGCGGGACCCACCTGCTCCGTTGGCGACCGGGGCCTGGCTCCTCGGAGGCTGCTGAGCCGCCTGCTCCTCGGTCCTTGAAGAGGAAGAAGGGGTGAGGCCTCTATTGTCCAGACCAGGCGGGCGTTGGAGCCGGGCGGCCCCGCTCAGAGGGG
>NW_006298521.1:307227-309765 GCF_000327345.1 Myotis davidii
CCAGGCTCAGTCTTTCCTTCCTATTCGTTCTCACACTTTGCTTCCTCGTTCGCTGCTGAGCTCAGAACCGGCAGCTCTCACTGCTGGCTCACTGGCCGCTGTACAGACACCGACACCGGATGACCAAGCACCAGGCGAGGCCGAGAGGCCGGGGCCAGCCACCTGCCTGGCTTCCTGTCCCTGCCGCCCAGCCACGCCCCACCTCAGCGGTCCCCCGGCCTCGAACCCTCTCAGGAGCAGCTGGATCCTGACTGTCCGCCTGCCTTTTGGCGACGGCCCTGACAGAGCTGGGCTCCAGCAGCCGGCCAAGGGCCCGGCCCTTGGGCGGTGTCTGTCCCGCTCTGGCCACACCCTCCTCCGTGCCACAGCCACCCACCCAGCTCTGTGCAGGCCTGGGCTACTGACCCTTGTTCCCAGCGCCCCCAGTCCGGCGGGGACCCCAGGACGTGGGAAAGGTGTAGCTCCAGGCAAACCTCAGCGGGGCCTGGGGGTCCAGAGGGGCCCCGCACCCCTCACCCGCCCCCTCACCTGGCCTTCAGCACTTCCTGCACCTTCTGCTCCAGCTCGATCCGCCGCTGCCGCTCACGGTCCAGCTCCTGCCGCAGCATCTCGGAGTTGGTTTCCTCCCGCAGTTTCCGGAGCTCCTCCTCTGTGGGGAGGGAAGCGCCAGGTGAGTGCCGCCCGGCCACTGCCTCCAGCTGCGTGGTGCCAGGTGACCTGTCTGCGGGCACTTTGAGCTCCTGGCTGCCTGACAGGGATACAGCTGTGACCTCACGGGGACAAAGGGACTCGGCAAAGGCGATGACGTTAAGGATCTCGAGACAGGAGAGCATCCTGGATTCTCCGGATCATGTGAATTCGTAAGAGGGAGGAGGGTCAGAGGTCAGAGAGACTGGAAGATGCCCCTGCTGACTCTGAGTCAGAGGAGGGGGCAGGAGCCAAGGAATGCAGCTCCTCCCGAAGCTGGAAAAGTCAGGAATGAGCTTGCCCCACAAGCATCTGACAGGCACACAGCGACTGTGAGGGCAGGACCACACTCGCCACGCCAGGGTCACTGCACAGGCTGCGGCTCAGCTAAGTCCTGTTCCTACCGGACAGCATCAGCTGAGTGTGGCCTGTGGTGGCCACGGTCCAGGCTATAATCACAGACACCCCAATAGCGTGCAGGTGACGGTCACAGACCACCCACACAGTGCGCGGGTGACGGTCACACACCACCCAGGTAGTGCGCAGGTGACAGTCACAGACCACCCATGTAGTGTGCAGGTGACGGTCACAGACCACCCATGTAGTGTGCAGGTGACGGTCACAGACCACCCAGGTAGTGCGCAGGTGACGGTCACAGACCACCAGGTAGTGCGCGGGTGACGGTCACAGACCACCCAGGTAGTGCGCGGGTGACGGTCACAGACCACCCAGGTAGTGCGCGGGTGACGGTCACAGACCACCCAGGTAGTGCGCGGGTGACGGTCACAGACCACCCAGGTAGTGCGCTGGTGACGGTCACAGACCACCCACGTAGTGCGCGGGTGACGGTCACAGACCACCCACGTAGTGCGCGGGTGACGGTCACAGACCACCCACGTAGTGCGCGGGTGACGGTCACAGACCACCCACGTAGTGCGCGGGTGACGGTCACAGACCACCCACGTAGTGCGCGGGTGACGGTCACAGACCACCCACGTAGTGCGCGGGTGACGGTCACAGACCACCCACGTAGTGCGCGGGTGACGGTCACAGACCACCCACGTAGTGCGCGGGTGACGGTCACAGACCACCCACGTAGTGCGCGGGTGACGGTCACAGACCACCCGGATAGTGTGCGGGTGACGGTCACAGACCACCCGGATAGTGTGCGGGTGACGGTCACAGACCACCCGGATAGTGTGCAGGTGACGGTCACAGTCACCTGGGTAGCGAGGTTGGCAGGCTGAGGCCTTGCAAACGGGAATTCCCACAGGAAAAGCCACATTTGCTCTTGTCCCAAAAGGCATTCCCGAGACCCAGAAACGTGACCAGTTTCACCGAATTCAGGTGACGAGGACCCATGGTGAGAGCCAGGACTTCGCCTCGAAGTCTGACCAGTGACCAGGGCTGCAGGCTGGCCTCCACTGCCCCTCACTGCGGTCAGTGACACCCTCGTTGGCCTGCGCAGGACAGCCAGATGCTCAGAGTATGCAGCAGCTTCTCTTCCTGGCCTGGCCACCTCACCAGACCTGGGGACACAGGGCCATGCCCCAGGCCCCGATCTACAGCCCCAGGCCCTGACCTACAGCCCAGGCCCCGACCTACAGCCCAGGCCCCGACCTACAGCCCCAGGCGACGCCCTACTGCCCCAGGCGACGCCCTACTGCCCCAGGCCCCGACCTTATGGCCCCAGGCCCTGACCTACGGCCCCAGGCCCTGACCTACGGCCCCAGGCCCCGACCTACAGCCCAGGCCCCGACCCTACTGCCCAGGCCCCGACCTACTGCCCAGGCCCCGACCTACTGCCCAGGCCCCGACCTACTGCCCCAGGCCCTGACCTCCGGCCCCAGG
>NW_006298521.1:309976-314230 GCF_000327345.1 Myotis davidii
GACCTACAGCCCAGGCCCTGGCACGGGCCAGTTTGCAGAAGCCGCTGTGCCTGAATCAGGACCCTGTCTGGTGGGCACAGACCAAGGCCAGACCAGAGAGGAGAGGCCTGCGGTCAAGAGACCCCGGCCTGGGTGGGCGCCCCGGCAGAAGGGAGGCACCTAGACATCCCTACCCCCTGCTCCCCATCTGGGGAGCCTGTGACTGGCTGGGTTTGGTCACTATCCAAGGGAAAGTGTTTAGATCTGCTGAGAGCCGGCCGTTCCCTCGGTCAATATTTGGAGTGCTCAATCCTCCTGTCCCCGCCTGCTGGGCTCGGCTGCTCCAGGCATCTGGGCCCAGGCCCCCCAGCGCCCCGCCACGAGGAACAGGTCCTCCCAAACAGGCCCCGGGGACGCCACCCGCTCCCACGGGAAGCCGTCCCATCTGAAGGTCATGCAGCCCCATGCCTCCTCCTTCCAGTCCTGCTGGCATCCCTGACGGAACCACGTTTTCCTGAACACGGCTGCCCCTGAACTCCCTCCCCAGGTCCCTCATCAGAGAGGGCAACGCACAGCCACGTTCACCATGTGGCAGCCGGTAGCCAGGCCGGCCGAGGGCTGGATGTGAACACGTGGACAGCGATCGGGGCCCGACCCGGGGAAGGCGCTGCACCTGCCTCTGAGTGCGCAGACGCGCCCACACCCGGGGCTGCGACCGGGGGGCCCCCCAGGCCTCCTCAGCCCCTCAGAGCTGCCCTGTCCCTTCCCTGGGTCTGCAGAGCTGAACCAACATGCTCCCCGCCAGGTCCCGCAGCCCCTCCTCAGGCCCTGCTCCCCAGCCAGGGCGGGAGCAGTGGCCACTCCAGGCCGGCCAGGCCCTGACGCAGCCTGGGAACCTCTTATCCCCGTTCCGGCAAAGCTGTGAGAGGATGTGCCCCCGCCAAGCGCCCCTTCCCCAGGGGCACAAGCAGCTAAATCACCGCCGCCCAGCACCCAGCGGCCGCCCCTCCCACAGCTCCCCTGAGCGCGCTCCCTGCTCCTCTGGCTTCCGCAAGGACATGGCGGCGTGCTCCCTCCCGCAGTGACACACTGAGGTCGGCTGCACATACCACAGCCGGCGCTTCGCACAGGACAGGCGCTGCCAATGCCTGCGGCCAGCTTCCTCTCCTCTGCAGCGAGAAAGAAATGGGAGCCACTTTGCGGCCCCAGGCTGAGCTGTGGCTCAGAAGGCGGCTCCTCTCCCCGGCCTCCCGCCGGCCACCAGGGCCCTGGCCGCTGCCTCGGCCTCCAGGCCCCGCGCAGGCCTTCCCGGCCACACGCCTCCTTCTGCAGAGCGCAGGCCCGCGGCCGCAGCACGGAACCACCGGCATCCTGAGCGCCTCGCAGATGCCACGACGGCCAGGCAGAGCAGCGCCCTGGACCAGACGCCCCGCTCCATTGGGGAGGGGCCAGAGGGTCTCCTGCAGTGAGGGCCGGGGTGGCCCCACTCAGGGCAGTGGGAGCCCTGAGGGCCCTGTGCCCATTCCCGCTGCTGCTGTAAACGGGCAGGTGATCCTGTCCCAGCTTAGCGGTCGGAGCCCAAAATGGGTCTCGGGAGCCAGTCAGGTGCTGGCTGCTCCTCCAGGGGCTCCAGGGAAATGCCCCCGGCTCATCCAGCCTCCCCAAGGCCCTGCATGCCTGCCTGGTGACCCCAGGCAGTGATGACCTCACTCTGACCTCTGACCCATCGTCACATCTCCTACCTCTCACAAGGACCCCCCCATAGCCAGGATGATCCCCCCCCAGGTCCCTCTGCCATGGGGGTGACACCACAGGACCTGGTGACCAGCACGGGGACTCCTGGGAGGAGCACAGGGTTCTGGCCACCACACTCCCCCCGAGCCCGAACTCTGGGTCCCAGGAGCCCGAGGGGCCTGGGGAGGGATGGCCCCCTTGCACCTGGCCCAGGATCCACAGAGAAGGGACCCTTTATCGAATCAAATGGCCCTCACAACCCCACCTCCAGCGATGCCCCATGACGCGCCCTGGCCGATGTCAGCTCTCACTGGGAGAGGGGCCCGTGGGGAAGCCGCCTCGAGCGTGCGCCTCCGGGGCACGTCCTTACGGCAGCCAACTGGCTGCTCCCCCGAGCCCCTGCCCCACAACCTGGGACACCCTGTGCTGGACGCACGTTATTTCACAGCTGCCATGGCTCAGTCACAAGTGGGCCCAGGAGAAGGCGCCACAGCCCTGTGCCTCAGACCACCAGGTCCCAGCCCTGAGGGGCGGGAGGCGCCGTGGCCTGAGGCTGAGGGCTGAGGGCTGAGGGGTGGCCTGGGCCTGGGGTTGAGGGCTGGCCTGGGCCTGGGCCAGGGGGCTGAGGGCTGGCCTGGTGCCTCACCATTTTTCAATGTCTGGTGTTGGCCACCAGGGACTCAGGGCTCCGCAACAGCTGCTGACCTGGCACAGACAACGGGGCCAGCCGGCGGGGAGTTGGGGGGAAGCCTGGGGGAGGCCAGGACAGCCACAATGCCGGCCCTGGAATGAGTCAGGACCCCAACACCTTCCAGGACCAGAGGGTGTCCCCGGAGAGAGAAGCTGGAACCGTAAGAGATGAGTCCCTCACTACGCTCCCCCTCGACGGGGCACCCATGGGAGCAGAGCGAACCGCCAGCTTTGCGGCATCCAAGGGAAGCCAGGATGGCCCCCGGGGCACCGGCTTGCGCCTGCCCATTCCCCACCCCCAACCCCCCACCTCCCAGGAGAGCAGTTGGGCAGCAGCACGTGGTGGGGAGATGGGGAGCCCAGAGAACCCACAGAGTTGTCCGCCCGGCACCTACAGCTTGGTTTCCTCACCTGAAAGCCCCCTGCAGCCCCATCCCAGCAGGCCCAGCAGGCCAGGCCCCGCCCTGGCAGGAGCCTGAGGGGCCCTGAGGAGAGGACGTGGAGATCGCCGGCCACGGCTCTCAAAGGACGGGGCACAGCGAGCCCAGACATGGAGCCCCCAAAGCAGGAACCCAGCTCCAGAGGGCGCTCCCCACGAGGGGCCCACCCACCTGCTCCAGCCTGCGGTGGAGGAGGAGGGCGGGTCGGCAAGCTGGCCGGGGTCTCCAGAACCCCCCTCCCCAGCCCCCAGCACCCGGACTCGGAGGGAGGCAGGCCTCAGCTCACGCGACGGCAGCCGGCCGGCCAGCACCCCCAGTTCCTGGAAGCCACAGGAAGGAACATGGCTTCCAGGCGTTTTAAACCTGGGAACACAGAACCTCCAGCAGGAGCCTGCCTGGCACACACCCAACAGGCCAGCGCCGCCAAAAACACCATCAGTGACGGATGTTCCTTCAAACTCCTCCCACCAGCACTGCATGCAGGCCCTGCCCTCAAAGGCGGTTCCGCCGCCTGGCCAGGTGAGAGGCCTGCACATTAATTCATTAATCCATCCATCCATCCATCCATCCATCCATCCACTCACCTACTCACTGATTGATCCATCCATCCAATCATCCATCCACTCACCTGCTCACTGATTGATCCATCCATCCAATCACCCATCCACTCACCTACTCACTGACTGATCCATCCCTCCATCCATCCATCCACTCACCTACTCACTGAGTGATCCATCCATCCATCCATCCTCTCACCTACTCACTGATTGATCCATCCATCCCTCCATCCCCTCACCTACTCACTGATTGATCCATCCATCCCTCCATCCCCTCACCTACTCACTGATTGATCCATCCATCCCTCCATCCCCTCACCTACTCACTGATTGATCCATCCATCCCTCCATCCCCTCACCTACTCACTGATTGATCCATCCATCCCTCCATCCCCTCACCTACTCACTGATTGATCCATCCATCCCTCCATCCCCTCACCTACTCACTGATTGATCCATCCATCCCTCCATCCCCTCACCTACTCACTGATTGATCCATCCATCCCTCCATCCCCTCACCTACTCACTGATTGATCCATCCATCCCTCCATCCCCTCACCTACTCACTGATTGATCCATCCATCCCTCCATCCCCTCACCTACTCACTGATTGATCCATCCATCCATCCATCCATCCATCCACCCGGATGTGCACTGAGCGCCCCCAGGTGCCAGGCCCTGGGCCCAAGCTGTGGGAATTCCTAGGTTGGGCAGCAGCTACTTTCACTCCTTCTCACAGGGGTCCAATGGGAGATACAATGTGGATGGAGCTGGAATGTCAGGGCACTCCCCATGTGGCACTAGAGAGCCTGCCCCTGCTAGTCCAGCCTGGCCATGCAGGTGAGGGTTTCAGC
>NW_006298521.1:314284-317978 GCF_000327345.1 Myotis davidii
GGATGGGGATGCTGGCCTGGCAGCTTCTCTGCCCACTGCCCGCACGGGAGCTCAGGGGCGCCCCCAGGGAGTGGGGACCACATGCACCTTTCCCACAGCCCGGGGAGCTGGTGAGGTGTTGAGTGGGGTGGGGCGCAGGGGGAGGCCATGAGAGGTCGCAGAGCTCCGACTTCACTCTCCCCCAGACTGGGTTCTGTCATCCTCCGAAGACCTGGCTGGCCCTGGGCGGAGCCGGAAAACACTCTCTGAGGGACCCTCTACAGAACAGTGGCCTGTGCTCTTCAGAACAACAGTCAGCCCTGGCCGGTGGCTCCGTGGTTAGAGCGTTGCCCCACGGTCTGAAGGGTCTCGGGTTCGACTCACGGCCAGGGGCATGTAACTGAATTATAGGCTCAATCCCCAGCCTCAGTCGGGGTGCATTCGGGAGGCAACCAATCAATGTGTCTCTCACATTGATGCTTCTCTCTCTCCACCCCCCTCCCTTAAATCCGCTCTAAAAATTCCAACGGGAAATATATCCATTTCAGATTACAGGAGAGAAGAGGCAGGGCCGCCGTGTGCCACGGGGTCCGTCTCTCTTTGGCCATAAAGGACATGATGGGGACAAGCTGGGAGTTAGAGTAAGAGCTCAGGTTAGATAACTGCACCCTACAAACCCTCGTTTCCCGACGCTGATGACAGCACTATCTAGACAAGAGGACATGCGTGTGTTCAGGAAACACACGTGAAGTAGTTGGAACTCCAGGGACCGCGTGCCTGCGCGGGGCCACCCAATGGCACGGGAAATGAAATACACGCTAGAAGGGAGGAGGCAGAGAGGAGGCAGAGTCGGAAATCACTGTTTCGCAACCTCTCACGAGGTGATGGCACGAAGCCATGATGATGGAGGTGGGGACCCCGAGGAAGGGTTCCCCCCAAGGTCACCCCTCCCATCAGCCCAGAGGGACGGGGACATGACAGGTCACGTGTGGAATCCATGGGACACGCTGAGCAAAGCCACAGAGGGCCCGGCCCCACAGACAGCCTGGCCCCCCACAAAGGGCCGAAAGAGAACCAGCGGGTGAGCCCCTGAAAGGACGCAGCTGCCCACGGAGGACGTGGAGGCTGCTGACGGAAGGCATGGAGGAGGCTGGGAGATGTGAGCTTACGTGGGAAGCCGAGGACACTAAGAAAAACTTGTGTTTTTTTCTGTGGTGATGTGAGACGTGCGGCTTTCGTTCCTAAAACATAGCGAGCTGCCTAATGAAATATTTACAGATGACACAACAGGGTGTGCAGGGATTCCTGGGGGCGGGGCTGTGGGGCGCGGGGGACAGAGGGGTCTGGCTGGGCTCACACTCCGGCGGAAGCTGGGGGTGGTGCGTGGGGGAGAACACGACTCGCTCTTGGTGTCTCTCTCTGAAATTTTCCATCATTCAAAAGGAATGCCCGGCCGGCCAGCGTGGCTCAGTGGGTTGGAGCCGGAAGTCTGCAGGTTTGACCCCGGTCAGGGCACACACCCAGGTTGAGGGTTCGACCCCCGGTCGGGGCACACACCCAGGTTGAGGGTTCAACCCCCAGTCGGGACACAGACCCAGGTTGTGGGTTCGGCCCCCGGTCAGAGCACACACCCAGGTTGTGGGTTCGAACCCCGGTCGGGGCACACACCCAGGTTGAGGGTTCAACCCCCAGTCGGGACACAAACCCAGGTTTTGGGTTCGACCCCCGGTCAGAGCACACACGCAGGTTGAGGGTTCGACCCCCGGTCGGGGCAAACACCCAGGTTGAGGGTTCGACCCCCGGTCAGGGCACACACAGAGGCAGTCGACTGACGTCTCTCTTACATTGGTGTTTCCCTCTCTCCTCCTCTCTCTGAAATCCGTGTAAAACACCCTCGGGTGAGGAGAAAAAACAAGAAAGCCCATCAGTGCCCCCCAAGGCTGTGCACGCAAGCTCTCCACGGTCACGACGCGCGCTCCCGGGGCCGCGGGACGGACTCTCCGACCAAACACGGAGCAGGGACCACAGGGCTGGCCCAAGGGCACCAGCGACGCAGCTCCGTGGCCAGGAGCCTCTCCTTTCCTCACGGATCCAGGCGGCCCCACACGGTGTCCCCGTGGGTCCGGCGGTCCTGCCCACCTGGTGGACACTCGCTGCCCCCTGCCCTGCCTGGTAACCCCCCAGTTAGAGGCTCTTACAGACCCTGCCCCACTTGTTGACAGCATTTGGCTCTGCTGGCTCACGGAGACTGGTGTCATGGCCAGCATTTGGCCACCGGACCCACAGCAGCCACGTTCACGAGGCTCGCCGAACACGGGCTCCCATCAGCACGGAACGGCCTGTGCCCCGTGCACACGGCCCCCTGCGGGCCCGGCACAGGCCAGGTACCAGGCAGAGAGGGGGCGGCCCAGGCGGCCCAGGCA
Organism: Myotis davidii; assembly: GCF_000327345.1. NCBI lineage: Eukaryota > Metazoa > Chordata > Mammalia > Chiroptera > Vespertilionidae > Myotis > Myotis davidii. Next base: position 316,687 of record NW_006298521.1, read on the forward strand.
CCGACTGCAGCCCAGGCGGACCTGCTGCGCCCGCCCCCGCAGCCCGCCAACAACCTCAGGCGCGTGGGAGACGGAGGTTGGGTGGGAGACACCCGCACACGTGCACACACGCGGGGTTAACAGCACACACGTGCACACATGCGGGGTTAACAGCACACACGTGCACACACGTGGGGTTAACAGCACACACATGCACACACACGGGGTTAACAGCACACACACGTGCACACACACAGAGTTAACAGCACACACATGTGCACACAGGCAGAGTTAACAGCATATATGCGCGCACACGCAGGGTTAACAGCACACACATGTGCACACATGCAGCGTGCACACACACGGAGTTAACTGCGCACACATGTGTACTATGCAGAGTTAACACACATACACATGCAGAGTTAACTGCACACATACAGCGCTAACTGCACACGCGCAGAGTTAACACATGCACATACGTGGAGTTAACTGCACACATGTGGATTTAACGATGCATACACACATGTGCACACAGAGCTGCCTGCACACACATGTGCACACAGAGTTACACACACACTCACTCACACGTGTGCGCACATGCCTGCAGGGGGGAGTGCTGACCAGGAAAGGGGTTGGGGGGAAGACAGGCCTGCAGGCCTGCGGGGGGACAATGTGAGAAATGCAGTGACACACGGCACCTGCTTCCCGGGAGAAGAAGGCCGCGCACCCAAGACTTCCCGCCTTCACCTGCAGGCCCGGGCCCGTGTGGCTGGGAGCAGGGTGCCCACGGCTGCGGCTCAGACCACGCTCAGTGCGCGAACAACCAGGGACACACAGGACAGGAGGGAGACAATCCCAGTGGGGACAGAGGGTGCCCGTGGACAGGCACGGAGGGAGACCCAGCCGGGCATGACCCCCGCAGGAGGTGGCCCTCCTGAGGCCCTTCCCCTGGACCTGGGCAGCCCTGCTTGGCTCAAACATGACTAGTTCAGGGTACTCAGGGGCAGCGCTGCCTGTCCCCCGGCATGTCCCTGACAGGGTCGCTCACACCCCGAGTTGCTGTGTTGTGCAAGGGCCACGTGCGTGGCTTCAGGGCTCGTCTGCCTGGTTGAGGGCATCACCTAAGGGTCACTATTTCCTTAGCCCTCCGTGCCTGGGTCTCCTCACCTATAAAGCTGGGGGCCGGCCAGCATAGCTCAGTGGTTGAGTGTCAAAGGCAGCACGTGGAACGAGACCGTGTCTGTGGGACCCGCGGGCCCTTCGAAACGCTCGGCGTCACCACCCAAGGCCCAGGGCAGGAGCCACTGGGTGAG
>NW_006298521.1:318140-319774 GCF_000327345.1 Myotis davidii
GCTGGAGACACAGGCGCCGGCTCACTGGGATGATCCGATTCCCGGACGCTGCATTCCCGCCCGAGGCTCTCTCCTCTGCCCCAGGGAGCAGCCGTCCGCCAGAGCTGGGCTTGGCGGGCAGCAGAGGGACACGAGGACTCGGGAGGCGAGAGGCGTGTAGGGGCGTCCACACAGGGCCACACCTGTCCACAGGAGTCCAGGGGAGCTGTCCCGACCGGCTGGACAGACGCTGGCATCCTGCGCCCCCCCGCCCCCCCGCGGTACTCACGCAGGAAGTGCTTCTCCAGCAAGGCGATTTCCAGGTGACCTTTGATCTCATTCAGCCGATCAGACTCTGTCCGGTTAAAGTCCTGGACTCCCGCGGCCATGATGAGGGTCCCCGGACCGGCCTAGAGGGAAGCACCGAGAGAGAGCGCTCGGGGAGCCGCCTCGAAGTCTCCTGCGTCCACCCAGCGTCCCAGAGCCCCTGCCGGACCCCGCAGACAAGCCACGGATTCAGCCTTAAAACAGCATCAGGTTGTCTTCCCCTGCCCCACCCCGGGGAGATGCGTATGCCCGCCAACAGACCAGTCTGTCCCCCCGCCCACCCTCCCTTGGTGGCCAAGAGGCGGCCACATAACCACGTGATTATACGTAAATGCCACTGAACCGCACACTTAAAAATGGCCCAAGTGGCAGGGTTTATGTCATGTATACTTCACCACAATAAAGGGATGCAATGAAGAGGAAGGACCTAAACACACACAGGTCACCAACCTCCCTCATAATGAGGCTCCCGCCCCCCATCTCCTGCCCGCCGGGCGGGAACCAGCAGGGCCGGAGCATAGCTGAGCGACGGAGGATGGGCGTGGGGCACACACCCAGGAAGGCGGCCTGGTAACGGCCACCGGGATGACACACACTAGCCACCTGTGACACGAAGCTCTCGGGAGTGGCAGATGCCCGGAGGCGCCGAGTGTCCTGGGGGGAGAGGCTCCTGCAGCGGGGGCAGCCCCCCCACCCCATGGGATCCTGCGACCAGCCACCCCCACCTGCAGAGAGGGCCCCCGAGAAATACATGGAGGAAATGGATGAGGCCTGGCTCACACAGCCCTGGGCGCGACCCCATCCCCGCTCCGCCCCGAAGCCTCGCGGGGCACCGCACTCTTAGGACAGCGCCGTGGCCTCCACGGCACCCGGACGGGAGCACTGTCGCCAGCCCCAGCCTCGTGGCCGTGATGGACCTGTCCCAGCCTGCTGACCCTTTGTGCTGTTAACTGCCACATGCACTCAGACATGCATGTGCATGCGTACACACACATACGTGCACGCACACGCACATGCACATGGGAGGGCCGGGCTCCGGGTGGAGTCAGGGTCTCCATCAAGACAGTTCCTGGACACAGGCAGCTGCCACTGGCCTGGCTGGACAGATGGACAGAGCGCGGAGAACAGTCAGACTGTGGACGCTGCGGGATCGCGCCTCTCTCTCTCTCTCACACATACAGCCTGGAGCCACATGTGGGGATTCTTGCTCCTGAGAGGACCACCCTTGGCCCCAACAACATCCGGAACCACAGCCCCAGCTCCAGGCTGATGCCGGCCAAACAGAACACACCGCTGTCCTTGCAGACAAGCCGTGCTGCACCAGGCGC
>NW_006298521.1:319790-321405 GCF_000327345.1 Myotis davidii
CGCCTGGCCCGGCCCACCACCGCCTCTGCCGGGGCCGGGGAGCGCCTGCCGGGAGCGGCTCTCAGGAGGCAGCGCCAGTGAATTATTCATCCGCCAGGCGCACAGGCCTGCTCCCGGACGGAGCATCAATAACACACGGAGCGGGAGGCAGGCGCACAGGCCGCGTCCGCACCAAACACCTGGCTCAGGTCCTCGGGAGGGAACCCACGGGCCCCGAACGTGATGTCCACGCTGGGAGGTCACCCAGGGCGGCATGAGATGGCTCTAGGCGTCTTCGCGGCCGTGGGGAGGGCCGGGCGGTTGTCCCAGGATGCGCCCAGTGATCGTACCCGGCCAGAGAGGGGGCCACAGAGATCCCCCAACCCCGCTGATCAAATGCAAGCTCCAGATGTGGGGCCCACAGGGCTGGTGCCCACAGAGCCACCGCACCGTGTGGGGGTGCCCTGGGACAGTCGCTGCCCCGACGAAGAGCCCCACCGACTGGCCCACGGGGACCATGTCTGAGAGGGCTGACGAGGGCACCTGGCAGCAGGCCGGGGGCGGAAGCTTCCAGAGTGCCCTGTCCGTGCCCCTCCCGCGTTACCGCTCCCAGGGGGCCAGCCTGTGCTGAGGAGCCTGTCCCCACCCCCCACTAGGAGGGAGGACCAGCTGCTGCGCCAGCGCTTGGCAGAGGAAAGGCTGCCACCCGGCCAGGGACCAGGGACCCCCCCACCGCCAGCGACACGCGGGGCGAGGGGCAGGGCCAGGGACGAGCGGGTGGGGCGAGGACCAGGAGGTGGGCCGGCAGGTCACGCTCTGCCACGCCCACACTCAGCCCGGCGCCCGGGTCTGGGCGGGTACTCACAGGGTCCCTCAGCTCCTCGCTGTCCCGGGCCCGAGGCGCTCTCAGGGGCACGTCGTCGCCACATTCGTTGTCCGAGGCGTTGGGAGACTCCGCCAGGTCGAGGAAGTCGTCGCGCTTGTGACCTCTGAACCTGATCTTGTCCAGCCTCCTGAGCATGTTCAGCACTGAGCCCCGCTGCCTCACCCTGACATGCCGCTCGGGGTCCCTGCGGAGCAGAGGGATTCTCATATTTCCTTATTCTGAGAGAGAAACATCAATGATGAGAGAGAAGGCTGCGGACAAAAGTGGGTCCACTGAGCCCCGCGGGGCAGGAGGGGACAGGGTCTCGGGGGACCTTCCAACCTGGAAGACGGGCCAGCCCTGTGCAGAGGGCAGCTGGCGGGGGAAGGACAGGGGCGGCCTGACACTCCTCACAGGTTCTCTGGCCGGTGTGGCTCCATGGACAGAGCGTCGGCCTGCGGACCGAAGGGTCCTGAGTTCGATTCCGGCCAAGGGCACCGGTCCGGGTTGCGGTCTCAATCCCCAGTGGGGGGCATGCAGGAGGCACCGATCCATGATTCTCATCACTGATGTTTCTATCTCTCTCCCCCTCTCCCTTCCTCTCTGAAATCAATAAATGTATGTTTTAAAAAATGAATGAGGTCAGAGCTATGGCTCCGTGCACTGCCTGGGGCAGCCACAAACCCCCGGAAACCGCCACACCCCAGGCACGGGGTGCTCAGTGGCCAGGCTGCGAGACGGCCCAGCCTCCTGCTCTGAGGTCTCCACTCC
>NW_006298521.1:321472-322707 GCF_000327345.1 Myotis davidii
TGCTGGCCACGTGGAAACACACGTTTAAACACACGTGCACACCCGGGGACAGACACGCCATGGAGTGCCCAGTCCCCTCCTCTCGGCCGAACTCGGCCCGGAAACCCCAGGTGCCCCCGAGTCCCACGCACACCTGGCCCTCCCTACACAGCCAGCCGCCTCCCTCAAGCCAACCCCGTGCCACACACAGCTCCCCGCTTGGCTACGGGCCCGACTTCCCACACCCCAGGCCCGACTTCCCCAGGAGCCCTAGGTGCTCGCAGCAGTAGGGGCCCAGACACCCCGAGCCTCAGAGCCCCGCCCCACCCCCGCCTCTGCAGCGGGAAGAACACGGCGAGACAGATGCGCCCGGGAGCTCCCATGACGCACACGAGGCCTCCCGGGGCCCGCACCCAACACACGGGACGACGATCCCCACGCGAGCAGCAGGAAGCGGGGGTGCAGGATGGGGCCGTGCACGGGCCTCCTGCCCCGCTGGGTATTTCATGGAGAACAGGAAGGGGGCCAGATGGGGCAGATGCGCTTCCTGTTTCCGACCGCTGATGCCAGGAGGCTCCTGGGACCTTCATCACGCCCGGGGGGGTGTCGTCTGCAGTGATGTGCCTGCCCCGCCCTCCAGGGGCCTCGTCCCCCTTGGCATTGCTGCTCGGGCAAGGCCCCCGCTCAGAAGGCACCAGAACTCGCTCTGGTCTGTGAGGGCAGGGGAGGGGCCGCAGGGCTCCTGGGACAGTGCCTCTCAGAGCTCTGGGGACATACAAGGGGCCGACGTGGCCCCGGAGCGAACACCACGGGAACCCAAGGCCCCTGGGACTCAGGGAGAGCGGGGTGCGTGCGGGAGGGGGAGGGGGAAAGGGCAGCCGTCGGAACGTGTGTGAAGGAGCCGTGAACGCCCATGGACTGACTGGAAGGTTACATAAACTTGAAAAAAAAAACCAACCACAATAACCAAAAGAAAAGAGAACTTGGTGCTATCGCGTCCCCAGGGAGGGTAAAGGTCTGTGTGAGACAGCAAGGAGTCAGCCCGGAGGGCCAGCCCTAACGGTCCCTGGACAGAGCAAACGTCTGCGTTTAAAAAATGCAGCGGAACTGGTTCCACACGGAGCGTCCGGAGCGATTCGATTCGCATCTCGGTCGTAAAACGGACTGAACACACCCAACCCGGCAGAGCTACGGGGCTCGGTGCCCGCGGGCAGGCGCCCCAGCAGGAGGAACTCCCCCACGGCGCCCGCAAAAGC
>NW_006298521.1:323494-324178 GCF_000327345.1 Myotis davidii
TGGCTACCCACATCCTTCCAGCCACCCAGCTTCAGGCTCCTGCTGGCTACTCGCATCAGCCCACATCCAGGGGTCCAGACAGCCTGCCCGAGCCAGGGGCTCCTGGGGGGCCAGGTCCATCCCCGCCACCCGCACCCCCAACTCCTAGGCTCCTCACACATGAACAGCGCGTGCTGCTGCCAGAGCGGGACCAGACCCTACGGCACCCCAGCACCCAGCACCCACTGGGCCGGCCCCGGCTGCCCGGAAGCCCTCAGGCCACCTCCAGGATGACCCGTCAGAATCACGCCTGCAAAGCCGTTTCCACATAGGTCAGTGTCACAGGTTCCAGCGACACACGGATGTGGGGGACACCATCCAACACAGGACACCCCCACCTTTCAGATGAAGATGGAGGGAGGGAACAGAGGGAAGGGCCGATCGCAGACACCGACTGAGACCCAGAGAGAAGCCCCCACAGGGCCAGTGTGGAGGGGGTGCTGCCTCAATAGCTCACCTGCACCCCCTCTGGTGGTGGCTGCCACCTGTCCCCCATCGAGCCCTCCCTTAGCCAACCAGCCCCACCCTGCACCCCCTCACTCCCCAAGGCCATGGGGGGAAGCCCACCTTCGAGGCCCCCTCCCCCAACTGGCCCTCCTGCACCCCCACAAGCCCACCTCCTCAGACACCCCCTCCCCCGACTGC
>NW_006298521.1:324671-326064 GCF_000327345.1 Myotis davidii
GGGGCTCCCGGCTCCAGGGGCGGCCGCAGGGCCCTCCGCAGAGGGACCGAGTCCAGCAGGCGGGACACACAGCTCCTGCAGCCCCGCAGACGGCGCGGACACAAAGCGGCCGTGTCTGGGGACGGGACCTGGAACCACAGCGGCTTCTCTCCCCTCCCAGCCCGAGTCTCGGAAAAAGTGGCTCCTGGTCTCCGCCGGCCTCAGTGGCACATGGCCCTCCCCGGCCGCTCCGGGCTCCTGGCCGCGCTCCGCAGCCTGGCTTCCCCTCCGGGAGCCCGTCTCTCCCACGGACCCAGGACCAACAGCGTCTGTCCTCCCACAGGAAGCACCCTCGTCACAGACCACGTTCCCGGGAGTCACGGATGTGGGAGAACCGAGCGCCTCCCTACCCCGCCCCCCAAGCTGGTCCCAGCTGACCGCATGGCCGGCCGCCAGGCCTGTCCTCGGGGAGACGGCCTGAACCCTGAGGTCCGAGCAGGGTGGGACGGCGGCTGCGGATTCCCAGGCTTTGCCGGGGGAACACGAGGGCCGGGGAAGAGGCGCTAAGACCCATCCTGCTCAGCACCCCAGCCGCCTCTGCCCCTGCCAGCAGCTCCCCTGTGCTCAGGGGCAGAGGTCAAAGGGCAGAATGCGAGTCCCTGAAAGGACCAAAGGGGCCGAGCCAGCCTTGGGAGGCGGGACCCAGAAAACCACGCTCATGAGGCCGGCCGGGAGGACGGGGCGCACGGAGGGAATGCCATCCCTATGCCCCTGGGCTGCCCCCCACCCCCATCCCGAGGCCAGCAGGAAGGTCAGACCCCGACTGCCATCGGCACATCCTGCTCGTCACCTTCGAGCCCTGTGGGTCCCCATGTGAGGACCCAGAAGCTCCCTGGCCTCCGGGATCCTACCTGGGCCGTGCCTGCCTGAGGCCTTCGCTGCCACGGTAACCACCTCTTCTTCCCGCCTCTGGGTCAGCACCTGCTGCCCGCCCCGCCACGCTGCCCCCAGCCCATCGCTGCTGGGCACCAGGGTCACAGTGATGAAACTCAGAGCGCGAGGGTCCAGCCAACGCTGCCTTCCCTACGTCACCTCACCTTCGGGGCGCCACTTGACGGGCGAGGGAAGCGGGGTAAGAGGCTCCGGGCATCCCAAGAAACCCAGTCGTTGCCAGCTCCAAGCAGGGAGGGGCCTGAACAAACCCAGGGCCTGAGGGCCGGGCAGGAGGGGACCACGGTTCACAGCCCCCAGGCCTCCCTGAGCCCCAAAGCCTACGTGAGGCCCCAGATCTCAGGCAAGAGTGACAAGTTCCGGCAACCACTCATCTCCCCACCCCAGGTGTCCCAGGTCCTGGTCACAGCCCCGAGAGCAAAACTTCTGTGACACCAACGGACCCATGGGGAAACGGAGGCTC
>NW_006298521.1:326487-329397 GCF_000327345.1 Myotis davidii
GACGGCCCGCGTCTCTCTGCTCAGGAGCCGGGCGGGCCGGGCGGGAGGAGGGGAGCACCGGTCCGGAGGTGTTTCCTACCAGCTGTCTCATTGGCGGGCCTTCCGAGTCCCGTTGCTAAGAGTGACGGAGAGAGTTGGAAAATAACGCACCCCTGGGTGCGGTTCCGTCCTCCGCCTTAACGGAACCTGTAGGATTTCCTGCGTGCTTTGTTCTCAGTGAACCTCGGTCACCGTCCCTGTTGTGAGGCAATAAATACCGAACAACACAGATTCCCAGCGGGGCCAGGGCTACCCGGCCCACTCGGGGAGCCGGGCAGGTGGCAGGGACCTGGGCCCCTAGGAGCATGCAGGCCCCTGATCGTGCACACTCGAGCCCGGGCCTCACCACCACCCCATCTTCTTGAGGAAAAGGGGAGGGGCAAGGTGCCGTCGGAGGTGAGGCCGGGGCAGCCGGGCACCTTCCGGGCTCCTGGTCAGAAGCATCTGGGTGAGGATCCACCAGGGCGTGTGCCAGGGGCTGCCCCTCCCCGCACCCCCCCACGTCCTGCCTGAAGCAGAGGGGCCAGCTCTGAACAGCACTGCCTGCCCTGCTCACCCAGCAGCCCGTCCACACTGACTGCAGCAGGGCCACCCCTCGGCCTCAGGACCTGGCCATGCCAAACCACCAGCACAGTGCAAAGCCTACCTCCTCCGGGAGCCCACCCCCCGTCAGGGCCGCCCCGCCCTCCCCATGAAGGCTGCCCCCTCAGCCCACCATGCCCCTCCTGGGCCCTCTGTGCAGTCCCAGCCCGGCCCCCGCTCCCTGCCCAGGGTGAGGTGAGCCAGGTGTGCATTCAGCCCTCGCAGCCCATGACAGCCCTCAGGTGAGAGGGTCCTGTCCTCCCAGCTCCTTTCTTTCTTCCTGAGCCCGGGATCCCGCGGGGTAGCCCCGATGCTCACACCCCACCACAGCTCTCGGTATAAGAGGGGGAGCCCACACCCCATCTCCTGCCAACTGGCCAGGAAAAGACCAGGGCCCAGGGCAGGGCCTGACAGCAGGGGGCCCAGTCCTCAATTTCCTCCTCTGCGACAGAACTCCATCCAGTGAAATGAAACATTAAAAATAACCCCAAAGCCGCAAAGTCCTCCTTGCACCTGTTGCCCAGGTCCCTGCCAGGCCCCGGGGTGGTGACAGGAGAGTCCTACACAGCCTCTGACTGGGCGACAGCATGGCGGGCTCTGCAGGCAGAAGGAGCCAGGCTGTGTCCGAGCCCCGTCCGTCTCAGCCCCGTCCGTCCAAGCCCCGTCTGTAGCACATGGCCCTGTGCCCTGGCGCTCAGACTGCCTCGCACGGCTCAGGTCCGGCCAGAACTGAGTCAGAATAATTTGGGGACCGTGAACGTCTTTCACCCGGGAGTCCTGGACATGCAGGAGGAACAACAAGTATTCAGTGAGCACCCACTACGTTCCAGACGCTGTCTCCTGCTGGGATGCGGAGGAGGTGCCGCCCTGGCCTCCCCTGACAGCGGAGGGCGAGGAAGGCCCCCTGAGGAGGCGACAGGCCACAGAGGAGGGCACTCCAGCCGGGGCACCCACTGAACCTGCCAGAGGGAGAGGGTGGAGCCGGGTGGGAGCGGACGAGACCCCGCGAGGTGTGGGTCCATTCCGGGTCATAGTGTGGGGCGCGGGCGCCGGCAGGGGAAGGAGGCTGGGGGCCCACCAGGATCGCTGGCACGGTGACGGGAGAAGCGAGGGTGGCGAGCAGCTGGATAAGGCCACGTCCGAGCCTGCAGTGAGTTCAGTAACGGGCAGGCGCCTCGCCTCGCTCGGTCCCCACACACCTGCCCAGGGAGGCTGGGTCCCAGGCCCACCCCTCTCGCCCCCGGCCTGGCTTTTACTAAGAACTTAATAAGTATTAAGATACTTATGATGCCCCTTCCCTTTTAAAGAGAAGGAAACAGGTTCAGAAGGGAAGTGATAGCCACCACCACGGGAAGATGGGGTCCGGGGCCCTGTCACTCCCGCCCCGGGAGCCGGCTCTGGGAGGCCCAGCATGACCGCAGCAAAGCGGGGGAGGCCCCGGGCTCTCTAGCGCGCCCTCGGGCCTGCCTTCCCTGCCCACAGCCAGAGCGGAAACGCAGCCACGGCCCTGACAGCAGCTCCGCTCCCTCAAGCAGATAAAGATAGGATCACACGTGACTCAGCACCCCCATCTCCGCCACGCCCGAGCACTGAACATCTCACACAGACTAGTGCCTGTGCACACAGGTTCCTTCCTCACAACAGCCGGGAGGCGGAAGCAAACCGAGTGCCTATCGGCAGGTGGCGGGTGTGCAGGACGTGGCCCTGCCCCTGGTTGAGCGACGGCCGATGAACCAGGAGGTCACGGTTCGGTCCCCGGGCAGGGCGCACGCCCGGGTTGCGGGCTCCATCTCCGTGGGGCATGAAGAGGCAGCCAATCAACGGTTATCTCTCATCACTGATGTTAGTGTCTCTCTCCCTCTCCCTTCCTCTCTGACATCAATAAAAATATTTTAAAATGTAAATAGAGCGTGGCCTGTGCTGCCATGGAGCACTGCTCAGCCTTAAAAAGGAGATTCCACACCTGCTCCAGCAGGGTGAGCCGAGCACGTGACGCTCCGAGACACGGGCCAGCGCAGGACCAACACTGCCGGCCACGTTGACACACGTCCCATCACAGACACAGGAGCGGACGGGCGGAGGCTGGGGCGGGTGCTTTATGGGGACAGTTTCCGTCTGGGAAGGTGCGAGAGTTCTGGAGATGGATGGGGATGAGGACGGCACAACTACGTGAGGGTCCTCAATGCGGGGGCTTCGGGGTCGTGGGAGAGCTCGGGCCTGGGGCCATGGGGGAGCTTGGGCCTGGGTCCGTGGGGGGAGCTCGGGCCTGGGGCCATGGGTGAGGGGGGC
>NW_006298521.1:329408-331144 GCF_000327345.1 Myotis davidii
CTGGGGCCGTGGGGGGAGCTGTGGGGGGAGCTCGGGCCCGGGGGCCGTGGGGGGACGCCGAACCCAGGGCTGACAGGGCCTCTCCAAGCAGGAGTGACGCACAGTAAATAAAAGAGAAGACAGAGGCCCCGTTGCTGCAAAGCAAGGGCCTCCCACAGGGGTCGAAGGTAAACATCTGCAACACGTGTCCGATGACTCATGTGCCGACACTGGTCAACAGCCCAGGAGAGGGGGGCCAGGGACAGGAGAACAAGCAGTTCTCGGACGGCGACAGGAACCGTCACTGCAGAGAGAAACACAGTGGACGCTGCACCGAGAACCCCGCTCCTCGCAGATGGCAGACCCGGTGTGTGGGTGCCGGACGGCGCGGCGCAGCGCAGCGCGGAGCAGAGGGCGATTTTGCAACGTCCGGTGGAGTGACGATTCCTTTCCAGGAACCTCTCCCACTCACACTTGCAAATGACGTGGGCGAGGTCGCTCATCCCAGCGCTGGTTTTACAACCGAAAAAAAGCGGCTGAATGCCCCTTCGTGTCCACCCGTGGACGACAGCCCCACAGGGAGCCCCGGGAAGGGGTGCAGGCACAGGCCCCCTGGCCCTGGCCCAGGCCTCAGCTCCTGCAGCTGAGCTGTGTCCACAGACACACCTGCGGGCCCGGTGGGGAGCCGTGGGCCTGCAGCAGGGCCGACAGCCTGTCTCCCCCGCCCCGTCCTGGCGCACTCCCCAGGCACGGCACCCAGCACGTGGGGAACAGCCCAGGGCCCCCGTGCGCACACGCGGCACACCCTGGCACACCCTCTGGTGGGTGGGGGACAGAGGCAGCAGGTGGAGGAGCAGCCCAGGGCCCGTGGGCTATGGGACTGGAGAGGGTGGGGCCTCCTCCTCAGGGTCCGTCCATGACCGTCGCCCAGGCACTCATCGTTTCCCCGCCCAGTCTGTTCAGAAACACCCTCCCTGCCTTCGGATCTTAGGCACCTTTCCACAGTCGTCTCCTCCTCCAGGAGGCCCTCCCAGACACCCCTTCACCAGGAATCCCTCCACCCATGAGCATCCCTGCACGAGGGCACCTGGGCTCACACCCGTGTGCGTGGACACACGCGACACCGTGTACCACTGCCTCTATGTGCACGAGGAACGTGGTCTGTTGTCCAGCAGCCCACGGCGAGGGCTGTCAGTCACACGCCCTGCCTCACGGGAAAACGCGGCAAATCTAAACCTTTTTGGTAAAGGGGCCGCATGAGCCGGGTGCCTGAGAATGAACACAGGGAAAGCCAGAGAGAAGCAATCGGAAAAGAGACAGCAGCCTGGGCGCCCACGCAGGCAGCCCCACGCCCCCACGCCGCCACGCCGCCACGCCGCCATACCCCCACACCGCCACACCCCCACGTCCAGGACCTGAACCCACACAGGCCTCTCTGCCTGAGAGCCTGCAGTCCCTGTGGGCGCTGGGTGGACGAGGTGAGCCTGCGCCGTGGGAGACCCTGGACGGCGACTCACACCCTCCTCTGCAGGAGGCAGGGGGAGGGGACAGCCCCCGGGACACCTGCGGAGTCGGGGACGAGCCGGCGGCGTTCTCAGGAGGGCCCGGCACTGTCGGCCTCAAGTAACTGGTGGCACAGCCCATTTCCAGAGCAGATGCTCGGGAAGAGGGGTGACAGCTCGCGGAGCCGTCGCGCAGGCCCTGCGACAGGCGCGGCGAGCAGGGGCGGCCTCCCGCAGGGACCAAGCCAGCCGCAC
>NW_006298521.1:331227-332155 GCF_000327345.1 Myotis davidii
CTCACGCATCCCAGGGAGGTCCCCGCGGACCTGCGAGGTCACCCTCCCGCACAGGACGACACAGGCTTCACCGCAGCCAGAACTCGAGGGCAGAGCCCACCGGAGGTGCCCGTCCGGGGCTGGCGTGGAAACGCTTCATCTCCACCTTCCACAGGGAACAGCCCGACGGCGAAGCGCGGGCCACGGCACCAGGGGTATCAACTCTCAGCCAAAGTTAATACCGAAAGCGCGGCCTGAAGACACAACGCAGCTACTGACAGGCACAGGCCCCACCGCCCGGCGGCTGCACGCACTGCCCAGGTCCCCAGAGCCCGCCTCCTGTGTCCTGGGATCCTCCCCAAGTCTCCTGACGCCCCAACTGACCCCACGTCTCAGTCGGCTTTGTTCCCACGCGTCCTGGGACAGTCCCCCGGGAGCCTGCCCTGGCCCCCCCTCCTCACCGGGCCGTCCAGGGAGGCCGAGCCTGCTGTGTGTGGCGGTCACTGCGCGGGTGCACACGCCCTGCAGCCGGGTCTCGGCCCAGCCGCTCCTCTTCCCTTGGGGCCCGGAATGGCTGGTGCGCTGACCAAGGGACGGGTCCCCAGCGGGCCCAGCCCATCCTCGCCTCCTGTGCCAGCTCAGGCGGGTCAGGACCTGGCTCTGAACAGCTCCTGGCTCTGGAATCAGGTCCACCTGCCCCAGGGGAGCGGCTCCCACCCCACAGCTGAGGGCACAGCCTTCCCAACACACCCCTCCCCAGTGCCCCCTGGACCCCCAGAGGCCAGGACCAGCCTCAGCGCATCACACAAATCAGAGCACCGTCAGGCACGCCCCCTTGAGAAGTGGGGGGCCACGGAGAGGCTGTCAGGGTGGGTGGAGAGTGTCCATGTCAGGATGCTCGGCTCCGACCCCAGCGGTCAGGGGCGACCCTCCCGCCCTCCCTCCGACC
>NW_006298521.1:332343-337443 GCF_000327345.1 Myotis davidii
GCCCCACAGGCAGGTGTGCGACCAGGCGGTGGGCAGACCTGCATCTCACGCAAACTTGGCCCCAGAACAGCCGCCTGCGAACAAAGTGGCCCTTGTTCCACTCCGTCCCGATGAAACCCGCCGCAGTCACCTGCCGCCGGGGAGAGACATGGCTCAGGGGGTCCTCGGATCCGAGGCCGACTCCGCACCATCGCAGGCCCCCTCGGGCCTCAGGTCCTCTTCCCGAGGAAGTCCCAACACGGAGCGGAGCAGCTCTCCAACGGGGCCGTTCGGGGCGCGGGCCTCCTGCCAGGACCCACGCACAGCCCAGGGGGGCCGGCCACGAGACTGCCGGGACCCCGCCCCGGGCCAGGCTGGGCGGCTCTGCTCCGGCCTCAGCCCCAAGGTCTGCGGTGCTTACCCTCCGCCCGGGCTGAGGGGCTGAGGTCTGGCCGCGGCTTCCCGGGAGGGCAGGGCCGGCTTAACCAGCCCAGCAGGTTGGCAGGCGGAGGAGGGAGGTTTCCCATCCCGCCTGGAGGGGGCAGCAGAGCCGATCCGCGCCCACGACACCCCTCCAGGCAGCCACATGAAAAACCTGTCCCCACGGCCAGCTTCCCACATCACCTCCCAGGTCACCCTGGGAACCCGAGCCCGGCTGCCGTGGGCGCGCGCTCCGCCTCCGGCTGGTTTCCCAATATCCTCCCTGGGCACCTGCCGCCTCCTCACCTCCAGGTGCCCTGCAGGGCCTCGGCTCTGGGCCGAAGGGCACCTTTGTCTGGGCCTGGTCTGCGGGCCCCGCGCAGAAGGGCATGGAACCTGCTGCCCTCGCTGCTTTGCCTCACGCGGCCCCTCCCAGCCTCCCGGACGCTCCAGGCCGCCCCTCACACTGCCCCCTCCAGTCCCTGGGAGATGCCCTCACTCACGGCCAGGTCGGCCCCAGCCCTGACCTCCAGCACCGAACTCGTCCCAGCACCTCCCCGCCAGGGCCATTTCCACACCTGAAACTTCTGGAAAGACCTGACCACCCCCTCAACTCCCCCGTTTCCTCAGCACCCATGGGCGCCTCTGCCCAGCGCTCCTCGGCCACTCCTGGTCTCTCCGGAACACCCTCCCATCCCAGGACACACCTGGTCCCTCGCCTGTCAGCGTTCCGACCTGCCCTGGCCTAGAATGTTCCTGCTCATCTCTGGCCCCCGACCCTGCCCACTTCGACCAGTCCTTCAAGATTCAATCACACGGAGGGTCAGGGCGGGGGACCCCCCCCAGCAGACGCATGACGCCATGGCAGCACCACAGTGCAGTGTGGGCTGGAGAACGGCACGCAGGAGGAGACACGGGGCCAGGTCACGCCACAGGCAGCGGGAGGTGGGAGCTCGGGGGGCTGTTCATTAAAAATCACTCAGGGCCCTGGCCGGTTTGGCTCAGTGGATAGAGCGTCGGCCTGCGGACTGAAGGGTCCCAGGTTCGATTCCGGCCAAGGGCATGTACCTGGGTTGCAGGCTCGATCCCCAGTGGGGGATGTGCAGGAGGCAGCCGATCCATGATTCTCTCTCCCCATTGTTGTTTCTCTCTCTCTCTCCCTCTCCCTTCCTCTCTGAAATCAATAAAAACGTATTTTTTTAAAAAGAAAAGGACTCAGGCCCTGGCTGGAGGGGTCAGTTGGTTGGAGCGGTGCCCCATACACGAAAAGGCTGGGGTTCGATCCCCACTCAGGGCACGTACGGGAGGCAACTGGTGGATGTTTCTCTCTCTAAACATAACCTCGGGTGGGGATGTAAGAAAAAGAAAAAGATTCGGCCCACAATTCCCCTCAAAGTCCCCCCAACCCACGACTGCTGCTATGGCAACTCAGCCACTTACGGCAACACTGGCACCACACCCACTCGCCACGTCTGCCCTGCGAGGCGGTAGGCCACAGCTAACAGGTGCTCGCAGAACATGTGCGAAGTGGACAGAGCAATGAGCCCATTCTCCCTGCCCGAGGCATCCCTGTGCCTGCCTCACCTCCAGACCCAGGCCACCTGCCCCCAGGCCCGCTTCCAGCTGAGCCCCGGGTCGGGGGAGAAAGCGCTGGGCGGGGGTGCCCATGGCCTCCCGGGAAGAATCCAAGAAAGGTCAGCAGGTCACATGGTCAGCAGGTCCCATGGTCAGCAGGTCACATGGTCAGCAGGTCCCATGTGGCGCAGACACATCCCCGCCAGGCGTTTGAGAACACTGCAGGCAAGTCAACTCCTTTCACCTTTTTGTTAAAACAGTTTCTCTTTTTAAAAAAATATATATTTTTTTATTGATTTTGTACAGAGAGGAAGAGAGAGGGATAGAGAATTAGAAACATCAGTGAGAGAGAAACATCAATCAGCTGCCTCCTGCACACTCCCACTGGGGATGTGCCCGAAACCAAGATACATGCCCTTGACCAGAATCGAACCTGGGACCCTTCAGTCTGTAGGCGACGCTCTATCCAGTGAGCCAAACCGGTCAGGACTAAAACGGTTTCTTTTTAAAAAACGTACAAGGAGAGTTTGGCCGGCGTGGCTCAGTGGTTGAGCATCGACCCAGGAACCAGGAGGTCACCAGTTCGATTCCCAGTCAGGGCACAGGCCCGGGTTGTGGGCTCAATCTCCAGTGTGGCGCGTGCAGGAGGCAGCCGATCTGATTCTCTCCCATCATCATGTTTCTCTATCTCTTCCTCTCCCTTCTTCTGTACCTAAAAAACACAAGCAGAGAGCTCTGATTGGGTTATGCTGTGCACAAAAATAATCCCGGAATAGGTCTCCTCTCCTCTAATTACAGAATTTAGGACAACATCCATGTGCTTCTGGAATACTTTATAAATAGGTCATCACAGGCTCTTCTTATTGCCAAGATTTGAAAGCGCCACCACAGGCAGGAGCCGGCATGGCCCCCGCGACGCCCCACGTCCTGGAAGCTGGAAGCGTGGGGTGGGTACGGCCGAGACGCCTTCGTGACGCGGTGAGCCTGCAAAGCCCATTGCGGGTCCCACGGACGGAGCCACAGAACTCCGTTCCGGACGGACACCCTGCTCTGAGCTCTAGTCCCTGCGGTGGAGACGTGGCTGCTCCCAGATCTGATGGGAACAGTGAGAACATTCCGGAGACACCGAGCCCGCCCGTCCCTGCATGTGACCGAGTTAGCGAGGCCGCGCTGAGCTCGCCCTGTGACTCAGGGCAAACAACTCACTCAACTCGTTCTAATCACACAATTAAGCAGCCAATTGCCAAACACACTCGCCTAACTTCAGAGGCTGATCTGTGAGCCAAGTCGGCTGGGTGGGGCCTCACGTGCCGGGCACCCTGGGGGGACGGTGGGGGACAGGCATCAACGCCCTCGCCTCCGGGAGCCGCGGTGCCCTGGGCCCAGCGCAGACTGGGCGAGTGAGGTCCCTGCCGGCCATTCTGCAGGTGCGGGAGCGCCCAGTGTCCCCATCAGTGCACCAAACGCTTCCGTCCCTCCTGGCCATGGCCGGAGGGAGTGCAGGGGAGGGGCCAGGCCTTCCCGGGGGACGGACACGGGACCCAGGCAGTGGAGTCAGCCTTGCTCAGCTCTGGGAAACACGGGGCCCAAACCACAATCGTTTTCAGATGCGGCAGCAAAGTTTGTTTTTTGAGGCCGGATGAGAGGATGTGAGATGGACAAGCTGGGGGAGCAGTTACCTGCCTCACTGGCCCCCCGAGATGGACAGCGAGCCTGCGACCTGCCTCAGGGACCCGTCACCTGCCTCGGCCGTCAGCTCATGCACCTGGCTCCCGCCCCAGCCTCCAGCGGCTCTTTCACACCGGGAACCGCGCCCCTCAGCTGCCCGCAGACCCTGGGCTCTCCCACCCAGGACACAGCACGCGGTTCTGAGCCCTGGTCCCCGCACCCCACAGGCCACCCAAGCCCGGCCAGTCACCAGCCACCAGACACCCACTGACCCAGCACACGCGGTGGCAACCCTGCCCGGGTTAAGGGGTCCTCTCCCTGCCACCCATCATGTTCTCAGCTGTCAGAGACGAGGTGCCGCAGATCCTGGGGACACAGAGACAGCGGCGAGCAAGGCCTGGGACAGGCCCCGCGGCTCAGGGCGGGGGCGACGGTGTGCCCCAGAGCTGTGTGGGCCGGCTCCAGCCTGACCCCCCTGCCTCGGGGGAGAACCGAGGCCGGAGGCCTGTCCGGGCCACCAAAGTGATGTGGCCACGCTGACTGCCAGTGGCTCAGCCACCCAGGCCGACGGGGGCGGGGGGAACTGGGGGTGACCTGTGGAATCACCCAGCCTTGCAGGCCCAGGCTGCCCTCAGGGAGCTCAGTCTAGTGGGGAGACCGTCCCTGGGGGATGGCGAGTGTCAGCTGCAGTGGGTGAGGTCCAGGCTGGCCTCTCTGAGAGGGTGGGGGTGGGAGGCCCGTGATCCACGCAGGCTGTGGGCCAGGAGAGAGGTGTTCACACATGGGTGAGAGGACGGCCCATCGGCTAAAACCCTAAGGAGTGGGCAGTGGGACAGGGCCAAGGACTGAGCCTTCCAGGCAACAGGGCTGTTTCATCACTTACCACGCCCTCTGCGGCCACCACATACTCATCTGCAACATGGGAACAATGGCCCCTTCGGGGGGGAGCGGAAGGGCAGCCACCCACACGGTCCCCTGGCACGCAGGTGTTCAGACACCCACAATGCGCCATCACCCTCTCCCTGGGCAGCCTCAGCACCCTAATCAGCCTCGCCCCCACCGTGCTGTCCACCCTGGACCATGTTAGACGGGGTCCCCGAAACCCAGGGCTTGCCTCCCCCCAACACCCAGGGCTCATCTTAAGATGGTCCGTCCTCCCAGCGCAGGGCCATGTGCCTGCCAGGGAGAGGGTGCTGCTCAAGGCCGACAGCGCCGCTCCGGCGGGGGCTGTGCCTCCCTCCTCCCTCCTCCTGCCTCCGCTGGGCCCAGACCCTCCTCAGGAACCAGCCAGGCCTGCAAACTTCCCAGCAGCCCGCCCTCCTCGTGCTGTGCCGGTCAGGTGCGGGTGGTTCCAGCCTGCTCCCTGCCTCCTCACTGGCACCCTGTCCTGGCAGCAGATGGGGCTGCGGGCTCCTCGCCAGGGCCCGGCCACTCTGAGAGCCGCAGTTCCAGATGTTC
>NW_006298521.1:337593-339637 GCF_000327345.1 Myotis davidii
GGCTTATTGACACAAGCCTCGGGAACAAAGCAATGAAATGGCCACACCCACCCACTCTCACCCACCCCCACCCACACCCACAGATGCTCACACCTCATCTCAACCCGCCCTTGGGCGTGATCCACATTATCTCCCTGCATTCTTTAGTTTTTTTTAATCCTCACCGGAGGATATTTTTTCAATTGATATTTTTAAAGACTGGAAGGAAAGGAGTGAATGGGGAGGGAGAGAAACATCAATGAGAGACACATCGGTTGGATGCCTCCCACACACACCCAGACGGGGGCCAGGGATCGAGCCTACAACCCAGGTTTCATGCCCTTGACTGGGAAGCAAACCTGTGACCACTGGGTGCCAGGGCCGCTGTGCTAACCACTGAGCCCCGGCCAGGGCTCTCCCTCCGTCCTTAAGCAGTGGCTGGTGAGCAAAGTACGGCTTTTCTCCCTGGTCCCGAAGGGCTCAGGAGGCCTGCTGTGCACACCCGACAGGACAGGGCCGGGCAGGGCGGCCACCACGGACGGCTCCCCAGCCAGCAGGCAGCACAGGCCACAGCCTCTGAGTGGCCGCCTGTCCGGCCCCCGTCTGTCTCTGACCCTCTCTCTCTGGGTGGAACAGAAGGCAGCCCTGGGCACCGGAGCCAGCACGGGGCGAGACATCCCCAGAGCAGTCCACAGGGGCAGCACTCGAGCGCCAGGGCCACGGGCAGGGCCCCGCTCCCCCGCCCCACCCACACCCGTGAACCCAGTCCCACTGCCAGGATGCAGCACCCCACTGCCCTCTCGGCAGCACCCGGGGCGCAGGGACAGCGCTCGGACCATGGACTGTGCGGCAGCCCCAGGCCAGTCACTTCCCAAGTGAAACTGGGCTTGTGACAGAGGGTTCGAGGTTTCTTGTAAAGACGCGAGTTGCTTCGGAAGCAACTGCCCACCCAGCGGGGGAAAGGCTGGTGCACGTCTGCCCATCTCTGCCACCCCGAGTGCCCTCCAAGCCGTGTGCCCTCTGTCAGGCCAGGCTCACCCTAGAGGAGCAGGGAGCCCAAGCAGCCGCCCAGGGGGCTGGGACCCCAGAAACGATCCGTCACCCCGGGGGTGACACCGAGAAGGGACGTGGCTCAGGCCAGCATCGCCCGCAGCCGTCGTGCCCATCACGTGGGACCTACCGGGCGCACACACCCATCCCAGAGGCAGCAGGATGGCGGCGTGGCCGGACAAGGTCGTGGGGCCGGCACCCAGCGGGGAGGGGACAGGGTGACCTCAGCAGGCTGGCCGCGCATCGGCCGTGGCCTCGGTCCCAGGGACGCGGCTGCTAGTCCAGCACAGCCCACTCACCGGCACTGCCCACTTCCTCAGACCCTCCTCAGGTCCCAGCCCCACAGCAGAGAGAAAGGGCAGCCACACGCCCCGGGGGACCCCGCATGGCCGGAGCCTAGTCAGGCCGCAGCAGAGGGGTGGGTGCACGCGGGATGGGCCTCCGGGAGCCATGGGGAGGAGCAGACCCCCACCAGCCAGGACTGTGTGTGTGGGCAGGGGATGGGGGTCGGGGGGAGGGCTGAGAGCTCTCTGGGCCTGGCTGCCCTCCCCTCGTCCCTGCTCAGTCTGCGCAGCTCCCACTGCGGCCTCTCCCTGCCAAGAGGGCCCGCGCAGCAGGCAGGCCCCACAGAAAGCGGGAGCCCACGCGGGGACTTAAAGAGAATGCGGGACTCGCCTGGCTCTCCCCACCCCAGGACGCAAGGCGGACTCGGTGCTTGGCTGCTCTGCACGGCCACGGCCACGCGCAGGTGGGCGCTCTGCCTTCCAAGGCCGCCCCATCCAACGGCGCGGGGAGGCCCCACCAGGACCTGAGTCTGTGGAGAGTCGGCTCCCGAGGGCCCCTGCAGCCTTTCTCTCTCGGGCTGGGCCGGCCTTCAGGGTGCTCCAAGTCAGCGCCCCTTTCAGATTTCAAAGGAGGCCAAGCGTGTGCCCCGCAGATCCAGCTGCCAGGCTCACAGAGACCATTATCCTCTCTGCCTCTCCCTGCAGGTCGGGCTGCTCAGGGAGGCGATGGC
>NW_006298521.1:339739-343235 GCF_000327345.1 Myotis davidii
GCCACTTCCCCTGCCGGGACACCTACCTGACCCCGGGCGGCAGCCACACTGGAACTGAGCAATGAAGTGGATGCAAATGGGGGGCCAGTCTCCCCGCAGTCAGGGGCCGTGACTGATCAGGAAGGAGGGGGGCCGAGGACCCACGTGCTAAAGATCCGACTGTGACCACATCCCCAGGACGAGCACACTCTCACGGAAGCAGCCACAGACATGTGTGTCCCGGAGCAAGAACACACCCGGCACCCAGATCGTGGCTCCTAAAACCGCTCGCCCAGCGAAGGAGCCGGCTCCCGGGACACCTGGCTGATTGTGGGCGGGCAGCAGACGCACAGGTGAGCCTAGACACCTGCAGGGCCCCGATGGCCACCGCCGGGACAAGGTGGTAACAAAACACCATGGGGCCGCACCACATGATATACGTGTGCAGGCAGGGTGGTCGGTGTGCGGGGGGCCGGTGTGCGGGGGGCTGGTGTGCAGGGGGTCCGGTGTGCGGGGCTCCAGTGTGCGGGGGGCCGATGTGCAGGGGGCGGTGTGCGGGGGGCGGTGTGCAGGGGACCCGAAGCTCGAGTCCACACTCATACGTAGGCACTGAGTCAGTGAAGGGGAAGAGCCAAGTCTCCATGCAGAATTCCCAGGTATTTGATGAATACTCCACCCTCAGGAGGCGGGATTAGCTCCCACCCGTCATTTGGCCTTTTTTATGGTGTTTGGTTTTGTGTGTTTTTTCCAGAGAGGAGGGAGAGGAGAGAAAAATAGGAACATCAATGATGAGAGAGAATCGTGGATCGGCTGCCTCCTGCACGCCCCACGCTGGGGATCGAGCCCGCAGCCCGGGCCTGTGCCCTGACCGGGAATCCACCCGTGACCTCCTGGCTCATAGGCTGACACTCAGCCACTGAGCCCCGCCGATCAGGGCTCCCCGCCTTTACTAGTATGCCGGGCCGCGCACACTGACCTTCTTTCAAACAGGACGCTGTGGTCGGAGGGGGGCCCCGGAGGCAAGGTCACAGTCAGGCATGTTGACGGGATGTGATGAGAAGGGACTTCACCTCTGTGTCCTCCCAAACCCACGACCCCAGTGCAACCCTGAGAAAAACATCCAAATTCCAACCGACGAATTCCCATCGTCCAAACCCATTCCCCCGGAGAGGGCCCCGCGATGTGCCTAGAACCAAGGGCATCAAAACAGAAAAGCCCGGAAACTGCCCCGCCCAGAAGCGCCCACGGAGACCCACCGTTCCTGGGAAAGAAAAAGGGCGCATCAGGTATAAAGTAAGAAAACCTAAGTGAGCCCTGACCAGTTTGGCTCAGTGGATAGAGCGTCGGCCTGCGGACTGAAGGGTCCCAGGTTCGATTCCGGTCAAGGGCATGTACCTTGGTTGTGGGCACATCCTCAGTAGGGGGTGTGCAGGAGGCAGCTGATCGATGTTTCTCTCTCATCCATGTTTCTAACTCTCTATCCCTCTCCCTTCCTCTCGGTAAAAAATCAATAAAATATATTTTTTTAAAAAAAGAAAGAAAACCTAAGTGACTGTCATACTGCTTCATTCTCTGTAACAATGCTCCACACTAAGGGAAATGTTAATAACAGGAGAACCTGTGGGGGGGGGGGGTAGGTGTATGGAAACTACTGTATTTGTATTTTTTCTGTAAATTGAGTCATTGTTCTAAAAAGTAGTCTAGTTGTCTATTTAAAAAAGACAAACAGCATTGCCCAGCCAACGGGAAGCAGCCGATCAATGATTCTCTTTCATCATTGATGTTCCTTTTTTAAAAAAATGTATTTTATTGATTTTAGAGAGGAAGGGAGGGGGGAGAGAGATAGAAACATCAATGATGAGAGAGAATCAGTCATTGGCTGCCTCTTGCACGCCCCCTACTGGGGATGTGCCCGCAACCCAGGCACGTGCCCTGACTGGAAATCGAACCTGGGACCCTTCAGTCCGCAGGCCGTCGCTCTATCCATTGAGCCAAACCAGCGAGGGCATCGCCCATATTTCTATCTCTCTCTCCTTCCCTCTTCCTTCCTCTCTGACATCAATAAAAATACATTTACACAAATAAATAAGCAAACCAGCAAGCTACCCAGCAAAGTGGGGGGCGGGGCCAGCAGGGGGGCTCAGGCTCCCTCAGCAGCTCTGCCCACCTGACCATCCAGGCCGCCCACAGCCACACCCGGGCCTGCCCTGGAGGCACTCGGAGGACACAGGGCAGGAATGGTGGGGCGGTCCTTGAGGGAGGGGCTCCCCTTCCCACCCTCCCCTGCAACAATCCATTCCCCACACACTTGCACTGTCCTCATGAGGCCAGCCAGGGGTCAGGTGAAAGCAGGGCTCCTGCCCCCCAGGAGCTCAGAAGACAGGCAGGCAAACAGACAGCCACGCACAGGGAGACCGGCCCAGGCGCCCAGACCCTGTGGGAGGGGAAAGGCCAGGAAGGCTTCCTGGAGGAGGTGGCTGAGCACAGCTCATGCAAACGGCCACTGACAGTGAGATGGGACCCGTGCAGTGGCTCGGGGGGCCCTGCACACAGCAGGCAAACCCCCGAGTCCTTGGACAGCATGTAGCAACAGAAGGGGCTTATGAACTCTGACCTCTGGTGCAGGTGAGGCCAAGCACGCCCACCGGACATACAGAAGGTGGTCCAGGCCACTGGGTACCAGGGGAGGGGCCAGACTTCTGAGGAGGCTCAAAGCACAACTCTGCCACCGCACATGCCGTGCGGAGGACAGCGCACACGCTGAGTGGCGGGAACAGGCCCAAAGGCCTCGTCCTGTGATTCATTCACATGAAACGTCCAGAAGCGCGGGTCCAGAGAGACAGGAAGTGGATCAGTGGCTGCCAGGGGCCGGGTGGGGGCGAGAGTGAGGAGCGACTGCTAAAGGGCACGGGTGTCTTTTGGGGGTGATGGAAACGTGCTAAAATTAGACAGCGGCGATGCCTGCACAATTTGGAGAATACAGGTCAGCGAGTTGCACAATTTCGATGAGTAGGTTGTACGGTGGATGAACTACAGCTCAATCAAGATACTGAAACACACAGACACAGACACACACACACACACACACACACACACTCACACTCTCAGGGCCCAGCCTCGGCCTCTCCCCACCCACAGCCCAGCTCAGCTGCCATGGGCTTCCCCAGCCTGGCTCCCAGGGCCTGAAGCTGCTGGTCCCAGGCCTGACCGGCTGCAGAGGGGCCCAGGGCAGGGCGAGGGGCCCACTGTGTGGCTGCTGCTGCAGGTGAGCACCAGCTCAGTCCCTGCAGGAGCGTGTCCATTCATCCCCACGGATCTGTGTCCGGGGCTCCCGCTCTGGACACACGGGGAGAAGTGCCCTAGAGGACAGGAGGGGCCCTGCCTCCGGGGAGGGTTGGGGGGTGGGGGGCTGGGAACAAAGTGGGAGGGCACAGCCAGTGAGGAGGTACTTCTCTAAACGGGGTGCTCCCCGGAGGCCGCCCTGCCACGGGAAGGAGCAGAGACGTGGCAGGCACAG
>NW_006298521.1:343326-346284 GCF_000327345.1 Myotis davidii
GACCCTCTCCAGCGAACACGGGAACCCGCTGGGGGGGTGAGCGTCTCCCCAGCCCCCGCCCCTGCGACCCTCCGTGGCGCCCAGGCGTTTGGTTTCTCCCACTCGAGTTTGGTGGCCTCAAGTGGTTCGGGGGAGAGCTGCCCTCTCCCGGTTTCTGAGGGACCGGTGTCCCCCCTCCACAGAGGAGGGCAACATGGTGGGGCCCAGTGCCAGGGATCTTCCCAGAAGCCTTCACCCCTAGACCACCCGGCCACTCCACCCAATACCAGCCAGTGCCCGGGATGGGGGACCCCCCACCGCCACCTCCTTCCTCCACCTCCCTCCTGGGGAAGCGCAGGGCCACCGTCCAGCCCCCGGCTCTGTATTCCAGACCAGGACCCTGTTTATAGGGGGCCGAGCTGCAGGAGGGACCAGCCAGTGAGGAGGCACCCCTCTCAACCTCGCGGAGAGGTGAGGAATCGCGTGGCACCCAGGGACAGCAGCACCACACATTTCCTACATCGACCCCCTGCACACCGACCCTCCTGTGCCTGAGCCCCCTGCACACCGACCCCCCTGCACACCGGCCCCCCTGCACACAGCACTGCGTTCAGACAGAGACTACGGGGTTCAAACCTGGCCCTGCCTCTCACCAGCTCGTTACTGCACGTCTCTGGGCCAGGGCTTCCCCATTGGGGGGCGAAGCTAAAACAGCCCCTCCTCCGGCTGCTACAAACGCAGTCACATCAGGGGGCGGGTTGCAGTGGTCCTGCTGGCCCCCTGGCTTCACTGAGTGTGGTTTTTTGTCTGTTTTAAATATGTCTTTATTCATTTGAGGGAGAGGGAGAGAGAGAGAAAAACATCAACGATGAGAGAGAATCATGGATCGGCTGCCTCCTGCACGCCCCCCACTGGGGATCGAGCCCGAAACCCGGGCCTGTGCCCTGACCTGAATCAAACCCTGACCTCCTGGTTCCTAGGTCGACGCTCAGCCCCGAGGCAGGCCGTGCGTGTGGAAAAGCAGACTTCTGATTCGCTCAGATGTCTTCTCACGAACCCCAGAAACTCAACTCCGCTGGGGATTCCTGGGGGGGCCCAGCCTTCGAAGCAAACAACCCACATTCCAATCCCTGCTCTGCCGCCGACCTGACCGGGCCTCAGGCAGGCCACTGGCTCCCTGGCCTCAGTTTCTCCCACTGTGGAACGGGGTGCAGGGGTGTCGGGAGGACCACAGAGGACAATGTCGGGGAGCCGCAGCACGGCGTCGGCGGCCGCGGCAGGACTTCTGGGGCTGCTCCTAGGTCTTTCAGGCCAGCCACCTCCTATCACCGCTCGCCCCAGGGCTTAATCACAGGGCCAAGCACAATCCCAGCCCCGTTATAACTCAACGCCACACACAGCCCACGGAGCGACTGTCGCTGGGGTGAGTTACGGCCCCGCGGCCCCGCCAGCCCCTGCGCACCAGCCACGGCCACGTGCAGGCACCCAAGGTCTCTGATTAGGGAACCTCGCTCCCTCCACTGCCTCCCCCCACCCCGTCCCTGTCTGCAGGAGCCCACGGTCGGAGCGGCCAGCCTGGGTGGCCTGCCTGGACGTTCTCAAGTTCACCAGCTCCAAGCAGGGATGGGGCTGCCCACACCGGGCGTGGGTGGTGCCTTAGCCACTCCATTCACCTTCAGGGACCCAGGCCGCCGCCCACGCCCACAGGCCGGCCTGCGGGGCCTTGAACTCAGCTCCTCCTCAAGGCTGTTCCCTGGCCTCTGCCCAGGACACAGACCCCAGGAGAGTTCCCACGGCCATGCCATCGCCAGGCCCACCCCCCATCCCGACCCCGCAGCACCCAAGGGCCCAGCCAGCTCTCAGCCGCCCCCACGCAGAGGCCTCCCGAGCGCCACCTGAGTCGCATCCGCCTGGCGGCTTCCCGAAGACGCCGCGTCCGGCCCGGCTGGCGGGCGTTCCCTGACAAGGACCTGTCCTCCCCCTCACTCCTCAGGCCAACGTCTTTCTCCCCGACTTGCTTTCACTTCTCTCCACCCGGAGGGCTCTGCCACCCCCGACGCTGCAGCAGCCCAGCAGGGAGGGCGGGCACACGGTCGGCTCCTGACACAAGTGGCCTCCTGTACTCGACAGAGGGCGGCAGCCTGGGCCCCCCACCTTGAGGGAAGGACCAGACACTGAGGGGGTTGCCTGGGCCACCACCAGCGTCTTCCTGCCCCCCCCCCTCCCGCAGCACTGACGAACACTCCAGGAATGCGCATGTCTCCACAGCAGCCACAGGGCAGGAGCCCCCTCCTGACACACAGAGATGGGGGGCCAGAAGCCACAGCTGGGGAAACTGGCCTAGCTCCCCAAGGATGGTAGCTCCCCCCGACCCCCTGCAAAACAGCAGCTGGCCGGAGCCAGCCCCTCCAGGACGGGAACCCCCTTCCCCGCGAGCTCGGGTGGATGGGCGTCCACAGGGAACTCCCAAACCACGGAGCATGGGGAGCTGGGAGGGGTCACTGGGGCCCATGAGATGCCAGGCGCCCATGGCACAGCCAACAACAGGGGCGCACCACGGAAACACCAGGGAGCCCCTCCTTTCTCCAATGACAAGGGTCCCATGCAGGCGCGCTCTGGGTCAGGAGCGGCCGTCTGTCACAGGGCGGCCCCGCTCAGATGCTCTGTTACCACGAGAGAAGGGGCTTCTGGCCGCAGCCCCCGGGCACTGGCATGGGATCTAATAACACCTCCCTTCCTGAGCCCCAGCCACTCTCCCCTCCCATCCTATCACCCACATACACCTGCCTCGGGGAGCCCTCCCGCCTCCTCCTGGCATCCGGCTGGTGAAGGGAGGCCCAGGGAGAGGGAGGAAGGTGGAGGTCCCCGAGCGGCCGATTCATCTCCCGACACCCACTGGGGACTGACTCGCAGGTGAGCGGAGGGCGGGCGGGGGCCTGGCAGGGCGGCCGTGGGGAGACAGACCACCTGGTTTTTCCC
>NW_006298521.1:346337-347602 GCF_000327345.1 Myotis davidii
CACCCCCCCACCGCGGGGGGCGGGCCGACCACAGCCCGGCGAGCTCCCCTGCCTCTCCAGGACCGATTTCCTGCACGTGAGCAGGCAGACGCGGGGCCAGGCCTGCCCGTGCCCAGGCCGCACCGCTGGGACTCCTCCCTCCGCCCATCAGCCAGGGCAGCTCGGAGGAAACACGGCAGAGGAGGGGGGCACCCAGCTCGAGGTCCCAGGGACCCCTACCTCCCAGTCTCCAAGTCCAAGCCAGCAACGCCCCACCATGAGTCCAGCACTGTCCACAGTGGGGGGGGTGGAGAGGGGAGGGGAGGCAGGGGGTACACGGCCCTGGCCCCAGCTCACACCTGCTGCATGAGGATCAGCTTCGAGTCCTAGGCAGGGAGGCTTCGGCTGTGCCAGGCAAAGGGCGTTCGGGGGGGCTGCAGCAGGAAGGGGGGCAGGTTTAGGGAGGCCCCCGATCCAAGGTGTCCCTGCTATCAACCGTGGGGCATGAGCAGGGGTGTAGCTGGAACACTCACCCGCCGGTTGCGTGTCCCCAGACGGGCCTAGGACACAGGAGCAGAGCCAGGGAGAGAATGGCTGCCGGGGGCAAAGGGCATTGCAGCCTGGCCAGGGTGTCTGACCTCTGCCCCGGGTGTGCCCGGCCCATGGGAGCCGGCATTGCCCAAGCTCATCCTCTCATCAGCCCGCTTCCCGTGTGCGGGGGAAACTGAGGCACGAGAGATCCCATGCCTTCCTGCCCAAGGTCAGAGCAGGTGCGTGATGGAGGCAGCCTCAGATTCCTCCCTTAGCTGTGGCCTGCCCTGCCCTGCCCTGCCCAAGCCCTGCCCTGCCCAGGCCCTGCCCCGTGCCGCCCGCCAGGCCCGGCTGGACCACAGCCCCAGGCTGGGCTGATGGGGTGCGGAAGAGGCTCCGGCTCTGGATTTCCTCTCCACCCACACGAGGAAGGCCAGGAGGGAACCCCATGCTGCAAAAGGTGTCCCCCAAATGGCATCACCCTCCCCCTCGCCTCTGGAATGTAGGGCTGCTGAGGATCCAGCTTCCAGAGGGGCTCCCCCCCAACCAGGTCTCTAGCCCTGGGGGGTGCTGCTGCCCCGCCTGCAGGGGTGCAGGGCCCTCTGGGCAGGGAGGGCCCAGGCTGGGGGTGCCACAGGGCACCCCACCTCCTCTCCTGCACATGGACTGGGCCCAGCAGAGCCCACTGACAAAACATCCCAAACAAAGGGAGGGGCGAGGGCAGAGGAGGGGCGCAGGGAGTGGGCGGAGTCCCG
>NW_006298521.1:348524-353329 GCF_000327345.1 Myotis davidii
ACGCGATCTCGTGCGTCTGGCTCCGCTGAGGGTGGCCTTGCGCACAGCCAGGCGCACAGCCACGCACGCACCAGCACGCGCTGTCACCTCGCCTGAGGCCCGCCCGCTGAACGCCCATCAGGGACCGCATCTGTTCGGCAGATGCAGGAAGGAGCTCAGTGCCCACCAGTGGGGGTCAGTGATCTCAGGGGTCACGGAGACCCCTGCGTAGAGAACGCCCCTTCCGAGGCCTGCTACCCCCCACCCGCGCCCCCATCTCACCTCTGGGGCCCCGGGGTGGAGACCTTCACACAGCCCCAGCTCCTTGCTCCCACTGTATACCCAGAGCAAGATCTCCAGAGGGACTTGCTGGTCCCAAGCCCCGCTCACCCCTGGGCTGCAAGGGAGCAAGGTTCCCACAGACCCCCCTCGCCCACTCCTGCTCCGCCGGGAAGCAGGTGGGACCTGCACGGTCCTCGCCAGCCCACCTGCCCCGCTTCTCTGAGTGCAGGTCCCGCTGCCCTCCTCCTGCTGGGCCACCCCAGGCACCCCGGCCTGCTCCCGCCTCAGGCTGTGCTGGGCCCTGAGCGGCCTGCTCTCCAGCTCCAGGATCTGCACCGCCGCCCTCCTCCTCCTCAGGTCTTTGCTCAAGGGCTGCTTTCCCTTGAGGTCCACCCTGACCATCCCCTTAAAACTGCTCCATCCCCCCCCTCTCCTCCTCTCTGGCTTTGTCCCTCGCCCTTTCTTTTTTATTTTATTTTATTGTATTTTTTAAATATGTTTTATTGATTTTTTACAGAGAGGCAGGGAGAGGGATCGAGAGTGAGAAACATCGATGAAAGGGAAGCATCGATCAGCTGCCTCCTGCACACCCCCCACTGGGGATGTGCCTGCAACCAAGGTACATGCCCTTGACCAGAATCAAACCTGAGACCCTTTAGTCCGCAGGCCGACGCTCTGTCCACTGAGCCACACCGGTCAGGGCCCTCGTCCTTTCTGATATGCTGTGGCAGGTGGAATGAAGTCCCCTAGACGTCCATGCCCAGCTCCCCAGCCCCTGGGACTGACCTTACCCCACAGCACGGACCTTGCGGAAGTGGTTATGTTAAGGGTCCAGAGATGGAGAGGGTTCCTAGATATCCAGGGGAGGTCCAACGGCATTGTCGTCGTAAAGATCCCCACAGAATTACAAGAGGGAGGCGGGAGGGTCAGGATTTGAGGAGATGCAACCGTGGAACCGGAGGTCACGGAGAGCTAGAGCTGAAGCCGAAGATGCTGCCCTGCTGGCCGGAAGGTGGAGGAAGGGGTACAGCCAAGGATCCCGCCACCTCTAGAAGCTGGAGGAGATGGGAAATGGGTCCCCCCATGCCCCCAAGAGTGTCCCGAAGGAACTAGCCCTGCTGACCCCACTCAGGACTCCGACCTGCAGGACTGGAAGAGAGGAAACGCGTGTTATTTCACGCCACTCTGTGTGTGGCAATATGTGATAGCGGCCGGAGGAAACTGCCCACACCCTCCTTCATGCCCAGATGTATTCTGTGCATTTTCCGTCCCCCAACTGGCATGTCAGCTCCACGGGCAGGACACCCCGTTTCTATCCTGCGGGCTCCTCAGCACCCAGAACAGAACCGGCCCGGGCTGCGTTTGGACGCGTCCAGTGTCGGTCTCTAACCTCAGGGCCTTTGCACAGGCGCGGACCCTGCCTGGCATGCTCTCCCCGCTTCGCTGGCTCCAGCCGGGCTCCTTCTGACTCGCCAGCCGGGCTTCGGCTCTCGGCTCCTCCCATCCCAGCACCAAGGCCATGGGTGGCTTTGCCTGTAGGCCTGTCTCTCCCGCCAACCATGCCCTGCCTGAGTGACGCTGGACCCCGGCCCCACTGGACTCAGCCTCCAAGCCCAGGGCCACGGCAGGTGCTGTCCGGTCTGTAAACCCAGGACGCTGGTTCTGCCCTGGCCATCTCCCCACTTGCGCCTTTTCCTTTTTTTAATATATTTTTACTGATTTCAGAGAGGAAAGGAGAGAGAGAGAGACATCAATAATGAGAATCATGGATCAGCTGCCTCCTGCCCCCCCCCACCAGGGATCGAGCCCACAACCCGGGCATATACCCTGACTGGAATCGAACCCAGGACCCTTCAGTCCGCAGGCCGACGCACTATCCACTGAGACAAACCAGCTAGCTCCATCTCACCACTTTCTGCTCTTTTCAGGCACACCTCTTCCAGGAAGCCTGCCCAGACTGCCCCTTTCCTCTGAGCTCCCACGGGGCCATTCTGTCCATCCTGGACTGTTTCAGAGGAGCCAGCCTGCCCCCAGGCCCCTCCCAGCCAGGCCCCGCTGCCAGTGGGGCTTCCTCGTTCAGCCTGGCCCTGAGCCGCAGCCTCTCCTTGTCCCTCCTCTTGTCCCTGCCCCCC
Source organism: Myotis davidii (assembly GCF_000327345.1). Lineage (NCBI taxonomy): Eukaryota > Metazoa > Chordata > Mammalia > Chiroptera > Vespertilionidae > Myotis > Myotis davidii. The sequence goes on from NW_006298521.1 coordinate 350,918, forward strand.
AACCCCAGCCATCCCACCCTTTGGATGTGGACACTGGCCTCCGAGCGGTGGCCCCACCTTGGATTCTGCGCCGGCCACAGCCCTCAGCCACCTCAGGGACCCGCTGCCTCCCCACAGCCGCTGGCCCAGGCTCCTTCCACCTTCGGCCACCCCCCTGACCCTCTGAGCCTTGGTTTCCTGTAAAGTGAAGAAGTGAGGTGCCCACCGCTGGGCTGGGGCTGTGGTCCCTACCAGCGCCCGCGTGGTTCCCACCGAGGAGGTGGGCACAGCTGGGAGGGGAGGCCGGGGGCGACAGGCTCAGGGTCAGGGCTGCCTGCGGCCCGGGGGCTGGAGGCTGCTGGTCCTCCATTCTGTGTGAATCAGCACGTTTGCACTTCAGCACCTGGGAGTGCCTTGCACATAGTAGGCACTCAGCAAACTTCTACTGAGTGGCCCGAGGACCCCAGAAACATCATTCCCGTGTTGCCCTCGCTTTAAATTGCCATCAGGGCCGGCCGGCGTGGCTCAGGGGTTGAGCATGGGCCTGTGAAACAGGAGGAAATGGTTCGATTCCTGGTCAGGGCACAGGCCCGGGGCTACGGGCTCGGTCTCCAGTGGGGGACGTGCAGGAGGCAGCCGATCCATGGTTCTCTCTCATCACGGACGTTTCTCTCTCTCTCCCTCTCCCTTCCTCCGGCATCAATACACCCATTTTAAAAAATAAATTCATAAAATGCCACCGGTAGGTTCCCCAACCTCGTCCCAGCTTTCCAGGTTCCGCTTCTCAGAAAGGCTGAGGAGGTGGAGCCGCGAGTGCCCCCCGGTGGAGGAAGCACGGCGTGCAGGGCGTTCCCTCTGGTCAGAGGGAGGCTGTGCTCCCTGCCCTGCGGAGTGGGGGCTCCTCGGCTGGGCTCCAGGCCCCAGGGAGGCCGAGGCGGCAGAGCGCCCCGAGCCTGCAGGCCTGGGGCAGGCGTGCCGCACAAACTCTCTGTTCTGGCTTCTGAGCCTAACGGGGTGCGCCCCCTGGTGGCCACAGGCTGAAGTGCAGGGCCCGGCGCCATGCAGGTTGGCCCAGTCCTGCCACGGCTGGGCAGGTGCGGGCACCACTTAGGCCACGTGGGCAGGGCCCCCTCCTTAGACGTCCTGCCTCTGCTCCCCTCGGGGGGGCACAGGGACCCGACCACCGCTAGCCTGGATCTAGGCTCTGGGTCCTATCTGCTCTGTGACCTTGCTGAGCCCGCCCACGGCTCTGAGCCGGTTTCCCTGCTTTGCAGGGTGGTGGTCGGGGCCTCCATCCTTCTCGCCCCTCACTCAGGCCATAACCACGCAGAGGCGGCCGCAGTCAGACCTGGCCCTCACTGACCGCGCTGTGGGGCAGAAGCTGCATGTGACTCGCCTGCCCAAGTGGTCCGTGGGGCTGGGGGAGCAGGGGTGTGTGTGCCCCAGTCTGGGGGCGGGGCTGTGGGAGGAGAGCGGGCCTGGCCCAGGCCAGAGGGAGGAGGGAGGTGGTGGTGGTGGGAACAGCCCTCGGTGTCCTTCGGCCCCTGAGACTGGGTGGGCGTGGCGGGTTAGGGATTGGGGGGCTGTGAGCAGTGGTCAGGGCACAAGCCCGAGTTTCGGGCTTTATCCCCAGTAAGGGGTCTGAGGGAGGCAGCTGATCCATGATTCTCTCTCCTCATTGATGTTTCTATTTCTTCTTCTCCCTTCTTCTCTGAAATCAATAAAAATATTTTTTTTAAGAGAGAGAGCACGATCGAATTGTGACCCATGGACCAGCTCTGTCCAGTGGAACTTTCTAGAATGATGGGCATGCCCTCTATCTGCACATCCCAATGCAGTAGCCACACGTGGCTGTTGAGCACTTGAAATGTGCTTGGTGGGAATGAGGCACTAAAGCCTGTGATTGTTCTGTTTTATTTTATTTATTTAAAAATATTTTTATTGATTTCAGAGAGGAAGGGAGAGGGAGAAACTGAAACATCAGTGATGAGAGAGGATCATGGGTCGGCTGCCTCCAGCACGCCCCCTACTGGGGATCGAGCCCACAGCATGTGCCCTGGCCCGGAATCAAACCCGGGACCCTTCAGTCCGCAGCCGACGCTCTATCCACTGAGCAACCCGGCCAGGGCTGATTCCTCCACTGTAATTAACTCAGACATAAGCAGCCACACGTGGCGGTGGCCTGCGGAGGGGGACAGCCCGCCACGGGACGCGACAGTGCGTCAGACAGACTTGCCCACCAAACGCGCAAACTCCGGAGGCCAAAGCATTAAGACCGTGATGGGAATCATGGAAGAACGCATCATTCAGAATTAGCCATGCCCGGGACATGGGTGCTGGGAGGAGAGGAGCGTGTGCGCGTGGACGGATGGGGAGAGCTAGAGACGAAGGCACAGCCGTCCCGGAGGAGGGCAGAACCGAGGGCTCAGCAGG
>NW_006298521.1:353433-353830 GCF_000327345.1 Myotis davidii
ATCCGAAAGGACTGAGATCAAATCGTCCGCGGGGGGACGGAGGTGTGGGAGACGAGGCAGAGCCCCCCACGGGGACACGCACCCGGCCGTCCTTCCAGGCCTGCTCCCGGGTTTTAAAACAAAATTTCAGAACAACCTGGAAGCCACTTAATGAACGCGCACGCCCCACAGGAGGGACGCTGACCCGGTTGGCACCCGCGGAGACAGCGGGGGAGACGGCGGAGCTTTAAAGGGAGAGAAGTGAATGTCCTTCGGACACCCCGGCTAAAAACAAACGTCCCGTCGCTCACAAGGAAAAGGACCAGGCGGCCACGGGGGTGTCGACAGCTGTGCTTCCCACCAGAAGACGTACTCCACACGCCGAGGAGAGAGCGTGCGAGCCCGGGGTCCTACAAAA
>NW_006298521.1:354018-362800 GCF_000327345.1 Myotis davidii
TTCCTGCCCAGGGTTGGTGCCCCCAAAGCCTTTCCTGAACGAAGCCAACAAGAGAACAGTCGGGATGAGCAGTGACTGCATTTCATCCTTCGAGGCGACCATCCCCGGGATGATGCGGGCGCGGGAAGCATGTGGAGGGCGGGAGGAGGGGGACCCGGGGGGTTCACTGGGCAGAGAAACATGGCTTCACACCAGAAGCTGGGCCCTGGCGGGTGTGGCTCAGCTGACTGGGTGGGTCCCTGGTTGATTCCGGCTCAGGGCACACGCCTGGGTTGTGGGCTCCATCCCCTGTAGGGAGCGTGTAGGAGGCAGCCGATCGATGTTCCTCTCTCATCAATGTTTCTATCTCTCCCGGCCTCTCCCTTTCTTTCTAAATAGATAGATAGATAGGTAGATAGATAGATAGATAGATAGATAGAGATAGATAGCGAGAGAGAGAAAGAGGGAGAGGGAGAGAGAGAGAGAAGATATAGATATATAGATAGATATAGATATAGATAGATATAGATATAGATAGAGAGAGCGAGGGAGAGAGAGAAGAGAGAAGATATAGATATATAGATAGATATAGATAGATATAGATATAGATATTGATATAGATATATAGATAGATATAGATGTAGATATAGATATATTTAATCTTTCAAGGAAGATAAGCCCGGAACATCTTATCACACCAAACATGCAAGAAGCTGTCCAAGACCACTGGGGCCGGGTCAAAATGACCCAGAGGCCACGGAGCAGCCTCCGGCTGGGCAGGGAAGGGACCACTGGGGCCCTGAGCAGGACGGTCGATGCCGGGGAGGGAAACACATCGAGGTGCTGGGGTCCAGGGCCCTGAATGAGGCCCGCGGTTCGCATTCACAGGGGCCCGGGAAGCAGCCATCATACAAAACGGGGGGCACCAGCATTTCTCTCCCCTCCCCTGCGTGTCGCCTTAGTGACGCACAGCTGATGAGGGCAGCGCTCTCTAGGGCAGCGGTTCTCAACCTGTGGGTCGCGACCCCTTTGGGGGTCGAAGGACCCTTTCACAGGGGTCGCCTAAATACATCCTGCATATCAGACATTTACATGATGATCCATAACAGTAGCAACATGACAGTGATGAAGTAGCAATGAAAATAATTTAATGGTTGGGAGTCACCACCACATGAGGTGCTGTATGAAAGGGTCGCGGCGTTAGGAAGGTTGAGAACCGCTGCTCTAGGGAATTCCAGCCGACAGACGAGGAAGCAATGATGGGGTCTGAGTAGCATCCAGGGCTTCAGGGGATCTTATTATTTAAGGCTCATAGAATTACTGACAAAAATTCTCATCCAGCTAACAGGTGACCACCTTTTAACTTCAGATTCTGGGCTACTGAGATGTTTTAGTAGGGAAACAAAAAACAGGTATTTTACCTCCTAAATAATAAAGTGCCCCGTACGGCGGCCCCTGCCCCACCCCAGCTGCACGTTTCCATTGAAATTAATTTAAATTAAATGAAAGGAAGAGTCCAGCCCCTCCGCTGACCTAGCCCCGTTCCAAGGGCTCTGGCCACGCGGCCCGTGCCCGCGGGATCGGCCCCAGCCATCACTCAGGGTTCGCTGGGCACCGCCACCTCCGGCAGAGCCACCGCTCTCCGCACCCCAAACCTTCACTCCCCCGCGGCCTGGGCGGCAGAAGCACACAGCGGGGACCTGTCGGACCTGGGGCCCCGTTTCTGAAGCACAAACAAACAGGCTAGAAAGCAGGTAGAGATGAAAGTGCTAGGAGCCCATGTAGGCCCCCAACTTCCCCAGGCCTCCCCAGACCCAAACATTTCTCCCAAGGCCCCTCAAGGGCCCCCATTCCCCAAGGGCCCCATGACCTCTAGATATATATATCTAAAGGCCCCCCAAGATTCCTCAAGGTCTCCCAAGATCCCAGACTCCCCAAGGTTTCCTAGACCCCCATAATGCCCCCCACAGGCCCCTAAGCCCTCCCAGGTCCCTGAGACTCCAGGCCCCCGGGACCCCAGGCCTCAGGCCGCCCTCTGCATCCTCACCCCCCTCCACCCGCCTCGCTTCCTGGGAGGCTAATCCAGTTGCTCTGGGCCTCAGGTCCTGCGGCAGCTACCTTCCCGGCTGATCCTGCAGTGCCGCCATCAGTGGGTCATGCGACTGACCGCCCAGCCCAGTCACGCCTGTCAGACGTGGGTGCCCCCGGCGCCACCATCAGTGAGGCCTAGCGCCAGCTCTCCCACAGGACCCCGAGGAGGCCTGGCAGTCAGGGAGCCGCCTGCTGCCCCGGGCACCCAGGGCCCCCCGGCCAGAGCCGCCTTCAAGGGCCGGGGCTGGGACTGGATCCCTGAGCAGGTCCTGGGCCCCCCAGCGCCCGCCGTCAGCGGGGAAGCTGAAGGCCCAGGGCACTGCCCAGCCAGCCTTCCCCCCACCATGGCTGAGCCCTTGCAGCCCACAGCCTGGCGCAGCCACAGCCCACAGCTCAGCCTCCCCTCCAGGAGGGCAGGGGCCAGGCGGCTGCCTCCCAGCACGGAGGTGCCTGCAGCTCCAGGAGCCTGGGGAACGATGAGCCTTCAAGACCTGAGGCCCTGGCTCCTGGCTTAAGGGGGAAGAGACAGACCAGGAGGGAGGAGGGCTTGGCCTCTGGCTGCTTGGCCTCCGGGGCCCTTGGTGCCCTCCGTGCCCGCGTGGGGGGTGGTGTGTGGCAGCCCTGGGCATGCCCCCGGCTCTGCTGCACACAGGCTGTGTGACTCTGGCCAGGCTACCAAGCCTTTCTGTGCCCGCGTCCTTGCCTGGGAAGCAGGGATCAAGCAGAGCATGCCACCCGGGGTCATGAGGAACAGCCGGTGAGGGAGTGTTTCCAGCCTTTGAGCCAGTGCCGGGCTATGGTGAATGGGGTGTAACTGGAGCCGGGACACCGCATCCGACCTCATTACTCATTTACGCCGGCGCTCAGGCAGGTCTCGGTGGCGGCCAGGCTGACAGGTGAACAGAGGGACATGCCGCACGCACGCAAGTCACCGCGTGCCATGACAGCCTGGGACCTGCGATCTGTGCGGGGTCCTGGGTTCCAAGGACCCTGAGAGGCAGGAAGGAGCATCCTGCCTGGTGGTCAGGGAAGGCTTCCCGGAGGAGGCGCATGTGGGCTGGGCCGGGAGGCGCGGGCTGGCAGTGACAGGCTGGAGGCTGGAGGAACGTGTGGGCTGCTCGCTCCCCTCACGTCCTTCAGCTGAATCCTGAGCTCGGGGCTCTAACACCAGCATGACCTGCTCCACCCCCACGCAGTTCTTGTGAGTGTCACTCCCTCCGGGCCTCCAGCCCCTGCCAGGGCCCAAGGCCATCACCAGCGCTGCTGAGAGCCGGCCTAGGAGCCCCGGGCCTGCCTGGGCAGAGCCCGCGCCCCGTGAGCTGCACTGACTGCTGGGAAGGCAGCCAGTGCCCGCCCCAGCCTGCCCGGCACACCCTCTCCCCCGGCTAACCACGACATGCCATCCAGGCCTAGCCCAGCTGTCACCTCCTCGGGGAAGCATCCCTGGCCTCCAGGCCGGGCCAGGGGTCTCCGTGGGGTCTCTGGCCTTGGGGCTCCCTATGTGACATGGATGGAGCACGAAGTTACATGTGACAGGAGCGCCCACTCAGAGGCTCAAGCAGAAGAGGAACAGTATTAACACGTGTCCGTGCCTGTTGTGCCCAGATTTCAAGATTCCCGAGGGCCCACCAGGGAGCCAGCGAGTCCGATGCAAAAGCAAAGAGTCATTTATTTCAAACCTAGGTTTGGCTCCCCTGCCCCCCCTTACTGGCACAGCAGCAGGTGGCAGAGAGAGGGAAAACTCTGTGTGGAGAGAGGCTTTATAGGGGGTTGGGGTAAGGGGAGGAGAAAGGACCGTGGGCCCTGCCGATTGGCCAGGCGCGAGTCGGTGTCTCCCTGGTGGAGGGCGTGGCCCTTACCCTGGGGCAAGGTGGAGGGCGTAGTCCTCGCCCTTTCAGTGCCAAGTCCCGGGCAGCCTCAGGCACGGCTGGATCCAGAACCAAAGGGTCTGCCTCTTTCCACGTCGGCAGCCCTGGCAGAACCGGAGCTTTCCGCTGCCCGGCTGCTCTACAAACAGCGTCAGAAGGGGGCCTCCCTGGCTGTAGCCGACCTGGCGGAGTCATTCACCAACACCCCAGACATGAGGGACTGGGGTGAGCTCTACCTGGACCACGTGGCCTGGGAGTGGGAGCGGAGAAGGGGGTGCAGAGAGCCGTCGAAGGGGACGTGAGCTGGCCCGGCAGCAGCGCAGCTGGCTCATGGCCGCTGGCTCCCCACCGACCACCTGCTGCTCAGGCGGGAACAGTGTCTGAAGCATCCGGGCCCCGGCCTCGCCCAGCACCAGGCCAGCAACAGAGCCAGGGCTCTACCACTGGCTTGTGGTGGGCTCCCCAGGGCCTGGCACGTGCTGTTCCCTCTGCCTGGAACAGCCCAGTCCCTCCCTCCTCCAGGTCTGCACTTCCAATCGGGTGCACGTCCTTCGGCCTCCTGACCTCTCGTCACATTTCCTGCCTTCTTACCGTTCTACGCTGCTTCCCGGGAAATTTCCCCAGCTCCATCCTCCCATTCATTGATTCTCTCTTCAGCTGTTTAATTCATGGAGTTTACAGTTTCAACATTTACAGTTTCATTTGTAAAAGTGCTACTTGGGTGTTTTCTAAATCGGTCTGGTCTTTTTTCTCTAATCGTCTCTTTTTCCTTTTTTAAACATTTCCTGCCTGTTCCATCTTTTATCGCTTCTTCTATTTCAACCGTTTAAACACCGGAAGCCTGGGGACAGCTAAGTCTTCATTGTTTCCTGCGCTTCGCCATTTTTCCCGAGTTTGGCGTTAGCCGAGCGTCACCCCAGGAACCCGGAGGCCTCCATGGGGCGTTCTCCTCCTGAAAGGAGTTGTTTGCCCCTGACAGTCCTAACGGGGCACCCCCAGCCCGGGCTGCGCACGTACCTCCCTGGCTGGGGAGTCCCGTCTATGTCACGACTTCACTCCAGTACTGCATGGTGTAGCTCCAGGGACATGAGTCTGGTTCTGTTCCTACCTGGGCCCTGAGGCAGACCCCACGTTCCGGTCCCGCCCTCGGCTGGCAGGCAGCTTTCCTCGGGACCATGTCCCCCTAAAGAGGGCGCCCTCCTCTGAGGACCTCAGCCTGAGGTGGGAGTCCTGGGTGCCCCCCTCTCCGCCCTGCACCCTTTCTCAGGAGCATCCAGGGAAAGGCTGTGTCCACCTCTCTGGTCCCAGCTGTTCTCTCGTTTGTCCCTTTTGTGGGTGGGTGGGTGTGGGGGGGTTATGAGCTTGCCCAGGCCATGACCTATGTGTAGACAGAGCCCGGAATCTGGGAACATTCTGCATTTCAGGGGATCTGATCACTGTGCCGCCGGAAGTGGAGCCATCCGCTCATTCTGGGTGCTGTGCCCTGGCTGTCACCTTGCTTCCTCTGTTTGAACTAGAGGCCCGGTGCACGAATTCATGCACCAGTGGGGTCCCTCGGCCTGGCCTGCAGGATTGGGCTGAAATCGGCTCTCTGACATCCCCTGAGGGGTCCCAGATTGTGAGAGAGCACAGGCCAGGCCAAGGGACCCCACTGGTGCACCAGGCCAGGGAGGGATGCAGGAGGTTGGCCGGCTGGGGAGGGACTGCAGGAGGGCTCCAGGGCATGTACGGCCCGTCTTGCTCAGACCCCATTGGCTGGACCCCAGCAGCAAGCTGACCTACCAGTCAGAGCATCTGCCCCCTGGTGGTCAGTGCATGTATAGCGAGCAGTTGAACGGCCTTAGCATATCATTAGCATATTATGCTTTGATTGGTTGAATGGATGACCAGATGACTGAACACTTAGCATATTAGGCTTTTATTATATAGGATATACTAGAGGCCCGGTGCATGAAACTCATGCACAGGGGGTGGGGGGTAGAGGAGTCCCTCAGCCCAGCCTGCAAGGACACCAGCGTCCCGAGCCCCGGCCTCTGGCCAGAGGCCCCTCCCTCTCTCCCTCCCTCCCTCCGCACCACGTCTAAATACTCCAGTGTGCATTTTCTATGAATGAGGCTAGAGCAGGGGTGGGCAAACTTTTTGACTCGAGGGCCACAATGGGTTCTTAAACTGGACCGGAGGGCCGGAACAAAAGCATGGATGGAGTGTTTGTGTGAACTAATATAAATTCAAAGTAAACATCATTACATAAAAGGGTACGGTCTTTTTTTTTTTTTAGTTTTATTCATTTCAAATGGGCCGGATCCAGCCCTCGGGCCGTAGTTTGCCCACGGCTGGGCTAGAACCTGATCAGCATCCTCAACAGGGCCCTTCCTCCCTGGGGCTAATTTGGGCTCCTCACACTGTGGTCTCAGGAAAGTTCAACTATTTTTGTAGCTTTTAAGAGGCAGCATTCCAAGCAGCCAGGTGTCCTGCCCCAGGCCTGCTCACGCTGCCCGCGCTGCCCTCAGGCCCTCTGCGGGCGGGTGGAACGGAACGCTGGCCTGGCTGCCGCCATCTTTGTCGCATAGTGATGGTCAATTTCCATATTCTGTCTTTATTAGATAGGATTCTTATTGATGTGAGAGAGGGAGAGAGAGGGAGAGAGATAGAAACATCAATGATGAGAGATAATCATGGATTGGCTGCCTCCTGCACATCCTACAATGGGGATCAAGCCCACAATGCGGGCATGTGTCCTGACCGGGAATTGAACCGTGACCTCCTGGTTCATAGGTCGACACTCAACCACTGAGCCACGCCAGCCGGGCTGGCTTCTTACCACTCGGCCAGGGCCATTTGCAAAACCCTCTGAGGTGTCCTGGTCTTTATCTCTAAAAGTCTCTTTCTCCTTTTTTTAAAATTTTCTTCCTATTCCATCTTTTATCACTTCTCTTTCAAACATTTAAATATCTGGAGTGGGAGGAGAGGGGGCATTGAGCAGCCCCCGCTATGTGACCTCGGCACGCCGCCCCCCCCATTGTGACCTTGGCACGCACCCCACCCCCCGCCGCTCTGAGCCCCATTTCCACATGGCAAAACTGCACCAGTCGGTCACCTTCGCGGGAACAGAGCGGGCCGAGGCTGCCCCCCGCATTGTGACCTTGGCACGCACCCAACCCCCCACCGCTCTGAGCCCCATTTCCACATGGCGAAGCTCTGCACAGGCGGTCACCTTCGCGGGAACAGAGCGGGCCGAGGCGCGTTTGCAGGAGGGTCAGCAACGCCAAGCCAGACGCCTTTCCGGCCTCTATGGAGGAAGATGCGCAGGTCCGCTGTCCCGGGCACACAGCCGGAGAGGGTGGCGAACAAGCCAGACCCACCTTCCTGGGCGCCAGCCAATGAGGGGCCCGGTGGACGGGGAGCACACGGACCTGAGGCACGCCAAGCATCCAATTAGCCAGTGCGGGCAGAAGTTGGAACTCGCAGGCACCGAATGCTCTGCCAACTGCCCCTCCTTGCCCTCCTCCCCTGACGCGGGTGGCAGCGTGTCACATGGGCAACTGCACGGGGGGTTCTCAGCTCCGCGGGCCCCCAGCTCCTGCGCCCAAGGCCAGCAGGTGGCACGGCCGGTTCCAGCCTCATCCATCTTCTTCCCTTTGATCAGGGCAGGGCCTGCTGCCCCCGAGGGAGGGAGCGCATAGCTCAGCAGCTCCGGGTTCCAGCAGGCGTGGCTCGGCGCCCTGCCCAGAGCCCTCCTCCCTGCAGGGTGGGGGCTGGAGCCACTGCTGGCCTGCACCCCTAGATGATGCCAAGAGCCCCCCAACATCAGGCCAGCTGTCCCCCTGGGGTCTCCGCTGACCCCCAAGAAAGAGGCCTCTCTGAAGAGCAGGTTCCCTTCGCTCGCCTTCCTCCCGGGAGGGCTGGCCGGTCACCAGCGCCCGGCACCGGGGCTCCTCAGGCAGAACCTCTTGCTCGAAGCCGCACGGTCTCAGACCTGCCCCATCTCAGGCACCCGAGGGCCAACGCTCCCACGCTCCGGAATGTGGGGTTCCCTGCGAGGTCAGCCCCAGGCTCTGGCTCCAGCTCGGAGTGGCAGGGTCCTGGGGCTCAGCGTCAGGGTCCCCTGGGGACAGGCACCCCGTGCCCTGTCCTGGCCCAGCAGCCTGACTAGCCACCTCCCTCCCGGGTTGTCAGGGCAGCTGCCCCTCCCCCTGCCCCTGGCACCAGAGCCAGGCCTGCGCTCTGTTTCCAACACATCCAGGCAGCGGGCTGGGTGTTGAGTGTTGCTAAGGGGCGGGCAGGACATTCCATCGCCCCCAGAAAAAATAGCACCTGTCCCTCAGCCTCTGCTCGCGGAGCGGGCCTTCCGGCGGCACTGCCCCTCCTGCGGCACCCTCTGCCCCCAGATGGGGGCGCCCTCCGGGCACCGGCTCTCACTGCCTGCCTTCCAGGGTGGCACAGGCGGTGGCTGGGCCGTAGATGGACCGGCTTCAGGAGGGAGGCACTGTGTGAGGGCCCGACGGTGGGTCAGAGGAGGCCGGGGCGGGGCACCTGGGTCACCATCACTCATCACCGAGCTCAGACCTTGGGAACCTTGGTTTCTCTGTTTCTTTTTTTTAATATATTTTTATTGATTTCAGAGAGGAAGGGAGAGGGAGAGAGATAGGAACATCAACGATGAGAGAGATAGAAACATCAATGATGAGAGGGAATCATGGACCGGCTGCCTCCTGCCCGCCCCTTACCGGGGATTGAGCCCGCAACCCAGGCATGTGCCCTGACCAAGAATTAAACGCTGACCTCCTGGTTCACAGGTCAACGTTCAACCACTAAGCCACACTGGCTGGGCATGCAGGCCATTT
>NW_006298521.1:362845-363702 GCF_000327345.1 Myotis davidii
CTGGAGAAAGTAAATTTGGACAAGCTGAATATTTCTTTTGGAAATAATTTTTTAATTGATTTTAGAGAGAGGAAGGGAGAGGAAGAGATAGAAGCATCAATCATGAGAGAGAATCATGGATCGGCTGCCTCCTGCACGCCCCACACTGGGGATCGAGCCCACAACCCAGGCCTGTGCTCTGACCAGGAATCGAACCGTGACCTCCTGGTTTGTGAGCTGACCACTGAGCCACACCGGCTGAGCGGTTTCTCTATTTCTTGCCCAACCCACTTCCACTCCATGGGCGGGTCCCCCTGACTCCTCTCAGAACCCTGCCCACGCTCCGCCATGCCTCCCCTCCACGGACGCCTGCCCCTCCACAGGGGTAAGTCCCGTCAGGGTGCCCAGTCGTGGGGCCTCCGGACCCTCTGCAGCGCCTCCACCAGCGGGAGCGATGGTTCGGAAGCATAAGACCTCCCTGCACTGTCCCCTCAGATGCCCAAGAGAAACCCAATCCCGGCCGCGTCCCCGTGACCCTCCCCACCCCCTGCCCCCACTCCTGCCTCGGGGCTTCTGCGCTGGCTCTTCCTGCTCCCCAAGGTCCTCAGAGTCGCTCCGCACCCTCCCATCCTGCCCCTCTGTCACCAGACACCTCACCCGCTGGCCGCCCACCACTCTCTCCTTTACTTCCTCCTCCTGCAGAGCAATATTCCCCGGGTTTACGGTCTGTTCTCCCACGCAGCCTCTCTCGGTGAGGACAGGGCATTGGCTGTTGTGTTCACCAGGGTACTGGATGGATAGTGAATGAATGAAGGAGTGAATGAATGAATGAACACAAGGAGAAAGCCAAGGGCAGGTGCCAAGCAGCTGGAGTGACC
>NW_006298521.1:363807-368662 GCF_000327345.1 Myotis davidii
TCAGGTTCCACCTCATTCTGCCAATCCTGCCTGCAGCAGGTTAGGGCCCCTTTCTGTAGCCTGTAGGGACCAAGGAAAGTCCCCTGTGAGCTATTGATGACAGCGCGGTTGTAGTCACAATGTCAAAATCTTATATAATAAAGAGCCAATATGCTAATTAGACCAGACAGCAGAATGATCTTCCGGAACAACCTTCCAGAACCATCTTCCTGAATGACCAGTGGGCAGGGCCATGGGCTGCAGGGTCGTGAGGCAGCCGGGGCTGTGAGGGCTGAGCCCCTTGCACAAATTTCGTGCACTGGGCCTTTAGTCTATAATAATAAAAGATGCTAATTAGACCGGACAGCCGAAAGACCTTCTGGACATCATTCCAGATGTCCTTCTGGACGAAGCTCCAGTGACAGGGGCCAAGGCAGTTAGAGGGATCAGTCAGGCAGGCAGAGTGGTTAGGGGCGATCAGGCAGGCAGGCAGGCAGGCAGGCAGGGGGGGTAGGGCAGGCAGGCAGGCAGGCAGGCAGAGGGGTTAGGGGTGATAAGGCAGGCAGGAAGGCAGGCTAGCGGTAGGAGCCAGTGGTCCCAGATTGCAAGAGGGTGCAGGCTGGGCTGAGGGATACACCCCGCCCCCCGTGCATGAATTTCATGCACCGCATTCTAGTATAGAAATAAAGAATAATTTCAAAACCATTTTGTGTGCAATTTTGAGGAGAGAAGTCCTTTGCCTTTTATTCTCCCCTCGAAAGTAAAGGTTATTCAAAATAGTCAAAGAGTGGCAACAGCCCAGCCAGTGTAGCACATTTGGTTGAGTGTTGACCTATGAACCAGGAGGTCACTGGTTCGATTCCTGGTCGGGGCACATGCCTGGGTTGCAGGCTTGGTCCCCAGTGTGGGGCGTGCAGGAGGCAGCAGGTCGATGATGTTTCTCTCATCAATGATGTTTCTCTCTTTCTCTCCTTCTCCCTTTCTCTCTAAAAAATTCAATGAAAACATTAAAATTTTTAAAAAGTGGAAACAACCCCAATATCCATCGGCACAAGACTGGACACACAGGACAGGTCTGTGGGGGCACGGTAAGCAGCTGTGAACAGAGCGCAGCGCCCACACACACGACAACCTGCGGGTCTTGGGTGCTGTGCTGAGTGAGGGGCGGGGACGCAAAGGTCACACAGTGTGATTCCCGGAGAGGACGTATCCGAACAAGCACCGCCATCGATGTGGGGGGTGGAGGGAGGAGGCGGAGGTGCCTGCTGACGGGTTTTCCAGGTGATGAAAATGTTCTGGAACTAGATGGTGGTGGTGGTTGTACACCTTGTGAATAGACTAAGAAACATGGGAGAGTGCAGTTTAAAAGGGTGAAACTGCCCGGCCAGCGTGGCTCAGTGCGTGAGCATCGACCTATGAACCAGGAGGTCACGGATCGATTCCTGGTCAGGACACGTGCCTGGGTTTCGGACTCAATCCCTAGTGTGGGGTGTGTAGGGGGCAGTCGATCGATGATTCTCTCTCATCATTTATGTTTCTATCTCTCTCCCTCTCCCTTCCTCCTCTCTGAAATAAAAAAATATATATATTAAAAATAAAAAATAAATAAAAAGGGTGAATGTTACCGCTTGTGAAATGTATCTCTAAAGAGGAAAAAGGGAGATCTGGGGAGAAATGAGGCCATGAGACAGCAGTGCCCCCCACACTGGCTTCATGATAATGTGTGTGCCTGTGTGTCCATCTCTGTGTGCATGCATGAGTGTGCCAGTGTGTATGCATGCATGTAAGTGCGCATGTGCGTGCATGCATGTGTGCCCGTGTGGGCATGTGTGTGCATACATGTGAGTGCACGTGTGTGCATGCACATATGTGTGTACGCATGCATGTGCATGTGCACGTGAGTGTGGAGGGAATAATGTCGGCCACAGCAGCAGTGCCTGTAAGGACAGACCAGGTACTTTCCACTGTGGACCCAGCAGAGCTGAGTCTGCCTGGTGGCCCCCGGTCCCCCCTCCTGTCCCAGCACAGACGCCGCCCCCCGCTTAGCTCTCCTGCCATGGGTGACCTTCCTTGGTCCTTGGGAGCCCCCTGGCCCAGCTGCCTCCCCAAGAGCAGCCCCTGTGGCCTCCAGGAGCGCGGGGACTGGAGCTGGCCCCTCCTTGTCCGCCCGTTCAGACCATTCTCCAGGCGTGGGTGGCCCAGCTCCTGTCGGCCATGCGTGCAGGGGCACTGGGCCCCTCACCCTGCAGAACCCAGTGTGGCAGAGTGGTCGCAGGGCCCGCGGCCTGAACTCACACACACCAGGGCTGGGCCCTGCTGTGGTCGGCCACCTGCTCAGGGGCAAGGACTGTGCTCGGCCACTAGAGGCCACTGCAGCCCCAGTTGGGACTGGGAGGCCTGCCTGGGACTGGCTGGTGCTTCTGGGTGGGGGGACGCATTTTGGTGCATGGTCCTGCCACTCCCACGGCTCCCCAGAAACGAAATGGCAGCACCAGGCTCAGGACCTGTGCCCATCACCCCGTGTCCACAGTACTCCGTCAGCCAGGAGATTGGGGATCCAGCCTGGCACATACCAGCTTCCAGAACCTTCCTGGAGCTGATGCCTGTCCAGGGGCAGCGGGTGCAGGTTGCTCAGGGGCTGGCCCTTGGGAGCGCCTGAGCGCAGGGAGCACCTCCCCCAGGGCCCCGCGGCCACACCTCAGCCCGAGAAACCCCCGCGTTTGCCAACCTCCCAGCAGAGAACAGCTTTCTGCGGGGTCTTCCCGGGAGGCGCAGGCACAGGAGGTGCGTGATGGGCCCGTCCCCGCGGGCCTGCTTCTTGGACGATCGTGAAGTCAGGCCCCGCTTTCGTTCCGTGCTCGAACGTCCCCAATTTATTTATTTTTAAATATATTTTATTGATTTTTTACAGAGAGAAACATAGATGAGAGAGAAACATCGATCAGCTGCCTCCTGCACACCTCCCACTGGGGATGTGCCCGCAACCCAGGTACATGCCCTTGGCCAGAATCAAACCTGGGACCCTTGAGTCCGCAGGCTGACGCTCTATCCACTGAGCCAAACCGGTCAGGGCAAGTTTTCCTCCTTTTAAAGTGCTCACTTCCCGCGGACACCCCGGGTGTGAAGTACAACAGCAGCTCTGAGGGCCCAGGAGCCGAGCCCGAGCCCCCAGTGTAACCCCTGAGAGCCAGCGAGTGGGAGGAGAGGCCACTCGGTTGCTTCTAGCCACCCCACGGGGGAGGGCAGGGGTACTGGCCAGGCCGCCCACAGCGCTGCTCACCGGGGCCTCAGCCCTTCTGTGGACACCCTGGTGGGCTGGATCGGGGGGAGCCCAGATGCCCCTGGGGGTGGGAGGAAAGGTCCCTGCCTCTCCGTGAGCATGGACATGTGCACGTGCAGTTTAACCCACAGCACCAACCACGGAGCCGGAGACCGCGATGGGCCTGCGCTCCGTGACAATGTCGCGACATAAGGCTCAGCCCCCGTGAGTCCGCACGTGAGCCAGGCCTGCGCCGGCCTCCCCCAAGGACGCCAGGACACTAGACTCCCCAGTTACCCCAGCTGGTCAGGAGGTAGGTAGGGCCTGGCGAAGGTCACGTGACCACTTAGTGGCAGAATGGAACTTGCCTGTGGGGCACCAGCGGCCTCAGAGTCTCGATGACTGTTCCCTGAGGCAGGTGGACGGCCTGCAGCCACAGCCGCCTCTCAACCCCGCGCCCCCTCACGTGGTGCGTGCAGGAGAGCGCACAGAGCACTACGCAGAGGTCAATGTAGCGTCACGAAGGCGACACTCCCTCGGGTCAAGGATGGACAGTCCAAAAACCCTTGGATTTCTTTAAAAAAAAAAAAGAGTGGACAGCCCCCTGCTCCCACACCCTCACCCTCCCGACTGCCCTCACACCCCTGCTGGCCTGTCCTTCCCTCCGGGCGCTTCTCCCAGAGCCTGGCGGCAGGGCCTGCTCTGACTGACGGCTAATGGAGCCATCCTGGCCTGCGGGGCTGAGCTGGACATCCTGCAGGGACAGCTGCCCCTTCCCCTCGGGGCCCTGGGGCCAGGAAGTGGCCGGGCATGTTCTGTGGTTATCTCCCAGCCCAGGTGTCTTATTCCGGAAAGTGAAAGCTGCCCACACCCAGCTCACTCCCTGCATGTGACTTCGCAGACTGCAGCAGCGCTTGCAACAGGAGCTTTTGTTTATTTAAACCCAACCCACCGATGTAAAGTCCTAGCGCAAAACAGGCCTGCGGGGACCCCCGGGTGGGCCTGCTGCCCTTCACCGCACAGAGCTTCCCACTGGGGCTGGGGTCCTCTGGGCGCCCCCCTCCGCCTACCCAGGAAGAGGCAGGGCTGGCGGAGGTCCTGGGGGTCGCACTGAGGGCGGGACTCTCCCTCCTCCCCTTCCTCCAGCCGCTCCTCTCCTCGGGACTCAGTGGAAAGTCCCCGAGTACAAGCTTCCAGAGCAAACCCGTCTTTTGGTCAATAATGTCCTCCAAGCGTGGCTAATGGGACGCAAAGCTCATATTTGGCTTCAGCCCAAAGACTGTGTTTTTGGCGACTTGGAGCGATATTGGGTCAGGCTATTTATTCATCTATTTGTTTCCATGCCGGCTCCGCACCTGCCTCTTCTCAGCAGGACATGCAGCGGTCCCATCGGCCCCTCCCTCTCCAGAAACACCCGCCCTGTGAGGAGTCAGCACCTGCCCCCCTCCCCACCGCTTCCCCCGGGGCGACCCTGTCCCTGACGCCCCACTTCCCTGACCACCGCAAAGCCCGGGCCAGTCGGCCCTGGCACCCCCGCCAGCGGCGGCACAGGAGAGGGGAGCTCCCCACATTCCTCACCCGCGGACAGTGCCTGCAGGAGGCAGTGGCGGGACGGGG
>NW_006298521.1:368779-369124 GCF_000327345.1 Myotis davidii
TGGGAAGTAGCCGAGCCTCTGGGACCGGACGATGGGTTCACGAACACTCGGCCCTTCGCACGCGCCGGACGGGAGCTCTCCGCTGTCCCCGCTGCAAATGCCAAATGTCAACCGGGCGGTTTTGCTTTTCGCTTAAAAGTGCTTCCAACCAAGTGGCATCTGAATGCAGTTAATGGCCGGTTGGGTTTCAAAGTCCCGAAGGAGCTCCATGGGTGGTGGGGGGGCGCTTTAGCCTCCGACCTTTTGCTGGGGAGGTGTGACCCCCCGCCCCCCAGCAGCCTCCTCCGTCAGTAACGCAGGCGGGCGCCCGGCACCTCGCACCGTCTCTCCCCTCCCGGGTCCAAC
>NW_006298521.1:374902-376806 GCF_000327345.1 Myotis davidii
CCCCCACCCCCTTCTTATTCACCCAAGAATGCAAATGGAAATATCGGTGAGTGGGAATAAAGTATTATAGGAGTAACCTTGCGTCCTCTGCTCTAATGTATGTTTAAGTAAATCAGTTGTGAATGATTATTAATCACAACTTACTTATGAAGCACGTCCCAAAGAATCGCATTGTGCGTGCCGCCACAGCGCACTTAGAACCATCGACCCAGATACACGGAATTCTTTTCAAGTTAGATAACCACATGTGCTCTGAATTTTTAGAAATTCATTATGTAGTTAAATACCAATAACCAAAGCCAACCAGCGTCATAATTTAAGCACTTAATTTGCTTTATTACTATCGTTTTCTCCTACTTGGCTTCCTTTCTCTCTTCCATATGAAAGATTTGCTGATAGAGGGGGGCAGGGTAGGTGGTTAGCTCTCCCTAAAGCAGGTACTTCCCTCTCCCTGCAGCGCGCGCCTTTCAGACCACCACTGACAAGGTGTTGATATGTGGAAGTAGTTACCTCAGGTCGACTGTTCCTGCAGCCAGGCTGGGAGCAGTCACTTCAATGGACAGCTCTGCGGTCCCTGCCAGCTTCTCTGGTCCACAGATGTCTCAGGATGCAGCCCCCTTTCCTGGTTGCAATGTTGGGATTCGCAAATGATCAGCGCCAGAGCTCTCACTACACCGTGAGCGTCCGCGAGGACCGGCCCGTGGGCACCTCCATCGCCACCATCGGCGCCACGGACGAGGACACAGGCGAGAACGCGCGCATCACCTACGTGCTGGAGGACCCCGTGCCGCAGTTCCGCATCGACCCCGACAGCGGCACCGTCTACACGCTGACGGAGCTGGACTACGAGGACCAGGCGGCCTACACGCTGGCCATCACGGCCCGGGACAATGGCATCCCCCAGAAGTCCGACACCACCTCCCTGGAGATTCTCATCCTTGATGCCAACGACAACGCGCCCCGGTTCCTGCGGGACTTCTACCAGGGCTCTGTCTTCGAGGATGCACCCCCATCCACCAGCGTCCTCCAGGTCTCGGCCACCGATCGGGACTCCGGCCCCAACGGCCGCCTGCTCTACACCTTCCAGGGTGGCGATGATGGCGACGGGGACTTCTACATTGAGCCCACGTCCGGCGTGATCCGCACCCAGCGCCGGCTGGACCGGGAGAATGTGGCCGTGTACACACTTCGGGTCCTGGCTGTGGACCGGGGGAGCCCGGCGCCCCTGAGCGCCTCCGTGGACGTCCAGGTGACCGTCCTGGACATTAATGACAACCCCCCCGTGTTTGAGAGGGATGAACTGGAGCTGCTGGTGGAGGAGAACAGCCCAGTGGGGTCCGTGGTGGCCAGGATTCGCGCCCATGACCCCGATGAGGGCCCCAACGCCCAGATCATGTACCAGATCGTGGAGGGCAACGTGCCCGAGGTCTTCCAGCTGGACCTGCTGAGCGGGGACCTGCGGGCCCTGGCTGAGCTGGACTTCGAGGTGCGGCGGGAGTACGTGCTGGTGGTGCAGGCCACCTCGGCCCCTCTGGTCAGCCGGGCCACGGTGCGCGTCCGCCTCCTGGACCAGAACGACAACCCGCCGGTGCTGCCCGACTTCCAGATCCTCTTCAACAACTACGTCACCAACAAGTCCAACAGCTTCCCCGCCGGCGTGATCGGCCGCATCCCGGCCCACGACCCCGACCTCTCCGACAGCCTCAACTACACCTTCCTGCAGGGCAACGAGCTGCGGCTGCTGCTCCTGGATGCGGCCACGGGCGAGCTGCAGCTCAGCCGGGACCTGGACAACAACCGGCCGCTGGAGGCGCTCATGGAGGTGTCTGTGTCCGGTGAGTGGCCCTTGGGCGCCTGCGGGGCTGCCCGGGAGCCGCCGGGACCCGCCGGGGCCTGCCGGGCAT
>NW_006298521.1:376960-382783 GCF_000327345.1 Myotis davidii
TGCGGGGCTGGGAGCCGCCGGGCCCCGCCGGGGCCTGCCGGGCATGCTGGGGCGCATTCGGGCAGGGCCCAGGCGACTGGGGGGGTATGTGTGGCCTCAGGTTGGATGGTTGGGTGCCGCCAGCGGGAAGGGGGTGGTGCTCCCCACCCCGCCAGGCGGGCGGGAGGGACACGGCACTGCTTCCCTCAGCATTCTTGCTGGGAACAGGCCTGGGCTGCTTCGAGTTCAAGACCGGGCTTCTCCGCGCCTCCCTCGGCTGGCCGCGGCCACCGGGCTGTGCTGTTCAGACCGGTCTCCGGGGTTATCTGAGTCATCGGGTTCGCTGGTGAGGCTTTGCCACCAGCCACACACCTGTCTGGAAAGATGAAAGGTCACTGCCCATCTCAGGTGCCAATTAGTTCCCGGCGGGACCGTGGGGAATTGCCGGATGGGCCCCTGAGTCACCCTGTAATACGGCTGGAGCTGGGGCCCTTGCGTCTCCTCTCCGTCTCCTGCAGATAATGACAGTGGGCTGTGTGTGCTCCCTGTGGGAGCACTTTGCAAAGCGGAGCCATGTTTGCTCTTGGCTCTGCACTGGACGCGGGCTTCACATTTGGGTGTTACTTGGGGGCCTGCCCCGGTCTCTGGGGGAGCCAGTGTGGGAGCCCCGCTGGCCGGCTCTGGGCTGGAAGGGTACTGTTTTGGATCAGCCAGCCACATGCTTGGCAGCAAAGAGCGGCCCCCATGTGCCAGGCGGGGCCTGTGGGGCTGCGGAGAGGGAGACCCAGAGTGGGAGTGGGATTGGAGAGACTCCGGAGAAAGAAGGATTTGAAGGATTTGTGTGCGTGTGTGTGTGGGGGGGGGGCGGGGACAATAAAGGGACCCCCAGCAGCTCCTCAGGGGCCCACCTGTGGGTGCGATAAGCTGGTGCGGGCTGTGACCTTAATTATCACCAAGAAAGGCTCGGATGGGGGATGGGCGGGTTGAGTCAATGTTTCAGATTAGTCATTTAAACAACAAATTATTAGGATGTGCTATCACCGTGGGAGCCCAGGGAGAATGAAAGGTTTACTTTCTGACGGCGTTTGATTCCACAGTTGGCTGCAGTTCTGTCTGTGCTCAGGGTGGGCAGCCCACAGGCCCTGGTTGCTGGCTCGTAAGGCCCGGGACTTACGCACGGTTGGAAGCGATGCAATACTTCAACGCAGGTTTGGGCCGTGTGGTCTGTCAGCGGGTGATACTTTAGGTTGTGTGAGGCGTGAATATGTGCAGAGAAGACGGAGTAGCCCCTTAGCGGGAACTGTTGGCCAGGGTATGGGCTGTTCTGAGCAGTGACACCATTTTTTAGAAAGTCTCTTTCCTAAATTCCATGTGCATTTTCTTATTTCTTTATCTGCTGGATAAAGCAGAGCGGGAACCCAGCCTACATAAACACGGCTTGGCAGGGGCCCAGGGTGCCGACTACACAGGGACGGGGCGCTCCATGGGAGCGGTGCGTGCTGGGATCGGCGATGTTTTGCGTCTGGGCCGTCAGGAATGTGGGCCCCCTGTGCCGGCCGGATAACAGGGTTTAGGGTGGATTTCGTTCAAAAGAGGTTAGTCGCTCAGGGCCGCCTGGCCTACCTGGTGGGCCCACAGCCTGGACCACAGCCTGGACCACAGCCAGAGGTGGTGGTGGGGAGATTGTCCCAGTGATTCGTGCTGGGCACTGCATCCCACGTGACACACCCTCGTTTAATCAGGCCCTGCCCTGGGGCTCAGGTGTCGACTCCCCAGGGAATAATGAGGACCTTTCACTGGGTGTCAAGCAGTTTTCTATAATCGTTATTTACACTGTCACTCACTCTTCTGGTTACTGGGGGGTGAGTGGTGTTTGGCTGCGGCCATTTTACAGATGAAGAAACCGAGGCCCAGGGCTACACATCCCCAGGGTCACACAGGGAGCAGGAGTCCCCGTGCACGCCATGATCCAGAAAACACACCCCCCCCACCCCACCCCCAGCACCCTCGCTTTCCGGGGACAGAGCTTTTGAGAAATTAGTGGCTCAGTGAATTGTGTCCATGGTGGATCCTTGCTCTGGTGTACAATAGGCCCCTTCGGGTGCTAGGTAGCCCTGAGAACACTCGGCTCCCAGTCATGCTCCAAAGAAGCTAATCACTATGAACTATAAAACTCTAATTCCAAACAGCAAAGCACTGTGTAGAAAGAAAACAAAGCAGCGAGATCTGCCCTTCAATTAGCAGAGGCCATTCTCAGGTTTTATTGGGGAACCGTGGAGAGAGCTGTTGTTTCAAAGCATAGGCTGTTTTCAATGAAGTGTTACTGGCTTCCCCGTTGGCAGTCCTGCCCTGGAGCCTCGAATGCAGGATCACCGGCCTGCAGGGCTGCCCACGAACAGCCCAGATGAGGTTTTGTGGGCTCCGTGCCAGGAAGGGCCTAAACCAGGGATGGCGAACCTTCTGAGCTCGGCGTGTCAGCATTTTGAAAAACCCTAACTTAACTCTGGTGCCGTGTCACATATAGAAATTTTTTGATCTTTGCAACCATAGTAAAACAAAGACTTATATTTTTGATATTTATTTTATATATTTAAATGCCATTTAACAAAGAAAAATCAACCAAAAAAATGAGTTCGCGTGTCAGAGGTTCGCCATCACTGGCCTAAACTTTAGGTCCTAAAGGTACCAGCCCTGCTGGGGGCGGGGCCTAACAATAGGTCCCTGGGGGCGGGGCCTCGGGGCGGGGCCTGGGTGGACTGTTGGGACCACCGTGAGTAGATGGTGCTCTTGGTTTTCTGTGGCCTCCTGAGGACAAAACACGGCAGGTATTTGAAAAGCTTTTGAATTGTGAATGTAGTCGAGTTCGGGTAGCTGCCGATTGGGGGCGACATCCAGCCACACGAGATGTTTCTCTCCCGCGAGATGGTTTTTAACGAGATTGAAGATGTGGGGCCCTGGCCGGTGTGGCTCAGCGCCATCCTGTGCACCGAAAGGCCACTGGCTCGCTTCGGGGTCAAGGCCCCGGCCCAGGTTGCGGGGCACCTGCCCTCCCCTCTCTCTACAGTCACTTGAAGCATTGAAACCTGCTTTTGAGGCGGGACTTCTTTACGATGGTTAGAGATGGGCCTGGGTCTTGAAAGCACCTGCTGGTAACGGCGGGGCCCTCGTCTCCTCCAGGTGGAGGGTGCGGTGGCAACGTTGCCATTTTAATCCAACTCGGGCAGGTGTGTGCCTGCGGGTGCAGAGCCTCCGTCGGGCCTTGGAGGACATGACGCTCGGTGGGAAATGGCCCTGCTTTCGGGGGGCGGGAGGGGGACCCATGGCCATGGGGAGGCAGCACTTGCCTTGCGGAGTAAAGATGGTGGGTCGATGCGTCGTCCGGGCCTGTCAGGAAAAGCTAGACCAGCGGTTCTCAACCTTCTGGCCCTTTAAATACAGCTCCTCATGTGGTGACCCAACCATAACATTATTTTCGTTGCTACTTCATCACTGTCATGTTGCGACTGTTATGAATCATCATGGAACTATCTGATAGGCAGGATGGTCTTAGGCGACCCCTGTGAAAGGGTCGTTCGATCACCAAAGGGTGACCCACAGGTTGAGAACCACTGAGCTGGCCGGTGCCGTGGGCGGGAGCGGCCTTTCCTCGCTGACGGGGGCGGAGGGGATGTGGTGCGGTGGCGCCCAGGCTTGATATCGCTTTAGGCGGGATTTGCTGGTTAAACACAGGATGCCGTGGGCACGGTTACATGGACGATTGCAAACAAGGAAGTGGGAGGCGGCCACTGTACCAGGCGCCCGGGTGCAGGCGCTCTGTTTGTTTCCGGGTCTCGGCTTGAACCAGCCCCGTCGTCCAGCCGGTGCTCCCGTGGCATAGAGTCCGGGGCTTTGGGCGGCTGGTTAGCCGTGGAAGGGCTGCAGTAGCTCTGGAGAGAGTCGACGCTAACAGACTTTCAGAAACACGGGCTCAGAAGCAAAGGAGTGTTTATTGAGCACCTACTGTGTGCCAGGCCTACTGTGTGTGAGGCCCCGGAGAGCCCTGTGGCCCGGTCTCGGAAGGCGGGGGAGACCAACAGTGGATAAATGGGTCTCTGGCAGCGGGAAATGGGGAGGCTGGCTGGATGGCCTGGGAGCGGGTGAGGGGAGCTTGGGGCCAAGGTTGGGGCGGTGTCTGAGCAGCTGAGAGGGAGGGCTCTGGGCAGTGAGCACGGAGGGGAGGGCCCAGCTTGAGGCTGAGGAGCAAGGGTGACAGAGTGGGGCGTGAGGTTAGACGGTCAGACGTGCAGGTCTGGCTGGGAGAGACCAGCGGGGGTCATGGCTAGAGGTGGTCAGCACGGCTGCGGGGCCGACGCGAGGACGGTGAGGGCTGGGCGTGGCCAGCGACCTGTCTGCCGGCTTGAGATGAGCTCAGGGCTCAGGCACAGCTGCCAGGGGCTGTGGCCCAGTGTCCTGTCGGGTGAATTGGACCTGCAAGGAATGGGGGCTGGGGCAGGAGACACCCCAGGGCCTGGCTCCGGCGCCGGGGGAGGGGGTCCTGCAGGGTCTCCAGTGCCAGTCGGGAGCCTGAGGACAGAGATGTGGTTTGGTTAGAAGGGGAGGCCCTTGGTGGCCTTCGTGAGAGCCAGAGTGCTGGGGGGGGGCCGGGAGCCCCCGGGGGGAGCAGAGGACAGGTCCCTGGGGGTGAGTGAGGCTCAGAGCAGAGGCCGTGGGAGCCGGGAGGGACCTGGCTGAGTTGAGGGCGAAGAGGAGTTCACCTGTTCATCTGCCCACCTAGCCCGTCCTCCAGCCCATCTGCCCAGGCAGGTGTGCACCCAGCGGGCACTGGCACCTTTGGGGTCACAGGGCGTGGGGGACAAGTGTCAGTGGTAACCGTGAGGCTGTGTGGCCAAGCTGAGTGTGGACAGGGCTGGGGGTGGGGGCGGGGACGGTAGCTACCGCTTCCCGTGGAGTCACGGCCTGTGATGGAGGAGCCGGAGGGCAGGGACCGTGGCAGGGCCGAGGCCACAGGTGGCCTGGACTCAGGAGCTCCAGGTGCCCCGTCTCAGCACGGCTGCCTGTGACCTGAGGTCTCCGTCTGGCCCACCGATCAGTGAGGGAGACGGTCAGGTCGCAGGCACCCGAGCCCTCTCGGGGGCGGTGCTGAAATCCGTGTGGAAAAGTGGCTGGCAGTGTTGGTGACGCCAGAACTCGGTGCAGGACCCGGTGCCGCGGTGGGAAGCCCGTCTGATCTGGGCTGTGCACAGCCCTGCCCATGTCGATGCCCGAGAGCAGGAACCAGGGAGGTGACTCGTGGGTGCCAGGTGCTGGCAGCACCCTGTGAGCCTGGGGCGTGTGGCACGGGGCCACGGGCCACACCCCGCCAGCCCCCGATGCTCCAGGTAGATTGCATCGCGCGGGGGATGGGCGGGAAACCTTCCTGGCTTGGCGTGGCTTCCTCCCGCTCACTGCCCGCGGGGAATAGCTTTCTGGTTTTTCTCCTTGGCGTGTAACCTGAACACGCAGTTCACGTGGAAGCCGCGGATCAGATTCCTGCCGGGGGGCGTGCACAGGCCTCTGGCTCTCTGGGTGTTGGTTTGGGGCGGGGAACCGGGTGTCCTGAGGAGATGGGGAGACGGGGAGGGCGGTCAGGGCCCCAGGCTGTAGAGGTCAGGGGGCCACCATGTGTTTGTGGGGGCGACGAGTGCGCACACAGTAGGGGCTTGGCCGATACCTGTGGATTGTTTATGGGACGAGCCGAGGGGGCCTGGGGTTCTACCTGCCGAGGCCACAGCAGCTCTACCGCCTTCGCTTGGGGCCCAGAGGGAGGCTCCGGCCGAAGACAGGCCCCCCAGCCCCTGTGTGGTG
>NW_006298521.1:382844-384013 GCF_000327345.1 Myotis davidii
AAAACTCCAGCAGCTTTGGCTTCAGGTGAGAACGTGTGGACACCGGGGCAGTCGCCCCTTCTGGGTGTGAACATTCCCGACTGAGAAGCCCCGCCCGGCTCTGCGTTTTCATCCCCGCTGGGCGCCTGTTCTCCCGACGCCCTGGGCTCTTCCCCAAACACGCAGACAGACACACGTGCTCACACACACATACACATGCACACAGATGTACACTCACAGACACACATGCATGCACATGCACACATGCACACACAAACGTACATGTAACCACACATGCACAAGCACACACATGCTTGCAAACACGAGTGTACACACCAACACGTGCTCACGCATACGTGCGCAGTGATTTAAGCAGCGACTTCGAGGGCCTCCCGGGACCTTCTGTTGGTGAAGGATCAGGGACTGGAACCCAGCCGGGGGTGTGGCTGTGACGGGGAACCTTTCTCTGGCCGTATGCGGCTCAGGTGCCGAGAAGTGGTTTCATTCCAAGCTGCTACAAAATATTCGTGAATTGTATGTCGGATAAGGGATTGCTACCCAGAACGTATAGAGCAGGGGTCCTCAAACTGCGGCCCGCGGGCCACATGCGGCCGCCGAAAACGTTTATCCGGCCCGTGGGTGTTTTTGCCGCCGCTGTGTGCATAGGAATTTGTTCATAGTTTTTTTTAAACTGTAGTCTGGCCCTCCAACGGTCTGAGGGACAGGGAGATGGCCCCCGTTTAGAAAGTTTGAGGACCCCTGGGATAGAGAGTGCCTGTGGCTCAGCCACAGAGCCAGCCCCTCGGACAGAAGGTGGCGAAGGACCGAGGGACGTGCAGGTGGCCAGCAGGTGGCCAGCAGGGGCGTGACATGCTGAGGCGTCGCTCATCGGGGGAAACGCAGGTCGGAACCACAGTGGGTACCACCTCCCACCGGCGGGGTGTCTGTCCCCCAAACAAACAGAACGAACAGGAAGCAGCGAATGTCGGGAGGGCGTGGAGAGTGGAGGCCTCGTGCGCTGGTGGGTGCGCGTGGGAGATGGCGCGGCCCGTGAGGACAGGGCGGCGGGTCTCAACGAATGAAACAGCGAGTGAGCGTAGGACCCAGGAATTCCACTCCTGGGTGTGCACGCCCGGAAGGGGTGGGCGCGGGGTCACCCGCAGGTGCTGCACACCCGTGTTCGGCAGCGT
>NW_006298521.1:384619-384956 GCF_000327345.1 Myotis davidii
GAGGGACCCCGACACCTGCTGCTGCAACACGGCGAGCCCGGAGGACGTCACGCCGGTGACACGCGCTGTCACAGAGGGCCGGGTGCTGTGATGGGGGGGAGGCCCTGGAGCCGTCAGCTTCATCCAGACACAGGGCGGGAGCGGGGAACGGGTTAGTGCTCCATGGGGTCAGATCTCTGTTCCTTGTGTGAGGTGAGAAGAGCTATAGGGGTGGCCGAACAAAGTCCTCTTTGAAGATGCAAACTGGTGTCACAGGAGTTTATTGTCTGCTATTTTTTGTTTGCATTTCCTGCCTCTGATATTTGCTTTCAGGCTAATTACCAGCATTTTGGTTCCT
>NW_006298521.1:385435-386768 GCF_000327345.1 Myotis davidii
GGGTGGTGAGGGTGGCCCACAGTGTGAATGTCCTTGATGCCACTCAACTGCAAACTTAAAAATGATAAAAAGGTGACATTTCCCGTTTTCCACAGTAAAAAAGGCTAACGAAACAGAGCCGTCCTGGCTGCTGGGCCTGTGGGGGCGCCTCTGCCGGGACGTGAGGGGACATTTCCCCCCGAGGCTGCGCGGCCAGCAGCTCCCTTTGGCCCCTTTGCATGCCCTGGCCCACGGGGACCCTGCTCCTCTGTCCTCTGTGCCCTGAGAGTGATGAGTGTGGCCCCGTTAGTGTGGCAGGCTCCTCACTCCCTGGATCGCCGAGGAGACATAGTGGCTGTGGTTTAGAGGGAGGTGCTCCTGCCTCTGGGGGGTCAGGAGGGAGGGGTGCAGAGTGCGTTGCCCACAGAAAGGGGGTGCGGGCCATGGGCCTGTGCTGAGAGGCGCCCCCCCCCGGCCGATGCCTTTTTGCGCCTGATGCCAGGTGACACGCTGTGGGCGTCGCCGGTCCCGCTGGCCGGCTGTCTCTCGCGAGCGTGGAAAATTCTCTGATGTGTCATGGAGCGTCCCCCCATCTCCAGAGAAGAGCGGGTGGAAAATAGTGAGGTGTGTGGTGCTGAGAGATTTCCCGTGCGTCCGGCCGGTGGCCGGCGGAGGTCGGGTGTGTGTGTGTGTGTGTGAGTGTGTGTGTGTGCGTGAGTGTGCGCGTGTGCGTGTGTGTCTCTGTGTGTGACTGTGTGTGTGTGTGTGTGTGAGTGTGTGAGAGTGTGTGCGTGTGTGTCTGTGTGAGTGTGTGTGTGTGCGTGTGTGAGTGTGTGTGCGCGTGAGTGTGTGCGTGCGCGTGCATGTGTGTGTGTCTGTGTGTGTGTGTGAGTGTGTGCGCGTGTGAGTGTGTGCGTGCGCGTGCATGTGCGTGTGTGTCTGTGTGAGTGTGTGCGTGCGTGTGTGAGTGTGTGCGCGCGCGTGCATGTGTGTGCGTGTATGTGGTGTGTGTGGTGTGTGTGTGCGTGTGTGAGTGTGTGTGTGTGGCAGGAAGCCCAGGGCCGTGAGCTCTGCGTGTTGGCGTGGGCGCCTCACTGTGGGACAGAGATGCCCGGGAAAGCAGGACAGGGGGCCGGGGGGACACAGGCTGTTCCTGCTGCCCGGCCAGCACCTCTTAGTGCGAAATAGGGCACCCAGGCCGGTGTGGCTCCGTGGTTAGAGCGTCGGCCCGTGGACGGACCATCGGGTCCCAGGTTTGATTCCGGTCAAGGACGTGTGCCTCAATGTCAGGCTCCTCCCTGGCCCAGGCCCTGGCCGGGTGCGTGCAGGAGGCGCCGATCGATATGTTTCTCTC
>NW_006298521.1:386859-390420 GCF_000327345.1 Myotis davidii
CTCGGGTGAGGAGTTAACTAAGAAAAGAGAGGCGGACGGGCCCTGGCTGGGGTCAGTTTCCAGGGCAAACCGGGCTGCGGGGCCGGAGGCGGAACGGGCTGGGTGGGGGCGGAGCCACTCTGTTTGCATCAGAACTTGGCTTTTCCCTCCCTGCTCTGCCGCCCACTGGCCCGGCCTCTTTTGAACCCAGAGCCAGTTTGTAGCCGCGTGAACCCTGGGCTGAGCTCCTGCAGGGGCCAGACTTGTATCTGCGGCTTCAGGGAAACTGAGGCAGGGGCTCCCTCCGGGCACTGACCCCCTGGGCCAGGGGGCTCTCGATTCGTGGCCCATGGAGCCCACGCTGCCTGCCAAGGAGGCCATCACCCCCGCCCCAGCCTGGAGACAGTCCCTGGTCCCCGCAGGGTTGGAGTCTGAGAGGAGGGCCCTGGGCTCATCACCTTCCTCCCCGCCTGGGCCAGGGTTGCCATGGCGATGGGTGCGCCCTCAGCTTTCGGGAGGCACCTCTGGGACTGCATTGAGGAGCCGCCCTCTGTCCGGGGACAGTGGGTCCCGGAGCCGTGTGTCCCGCTGGCTTCAGGCACCGCCGGGAGGCCCGGGAGGAGCCCAGCTGAGGAATGAGCCTCATTTCCTGACGGTTACGCTCGGACCCTTGGCTTTTAAAGGCGCCCGTGTATCTCCCACCAGGTGACCGACTGGGGCTTTATGGCTCCGGCTTCACGGGCCAGAGGGGGACGGGGCGGGTTGCACTCGGGGGGCGTGGAGGTTCAGAGCAGCCAGCTCACGGGCAAGCAGCCTTGGAGAGAGGCCTGGCCAGGGGAGGCGTGCCCGGCTCGGTCCCCTGTGCCCACGAGGGGGGCGTTGAGCTGGATGGATGTGGGGAGGGCACACTGGTCCTTCCTGCCCTGTGGGACGGACCATTTACTTACCCAGCAGCCTGTGCCGCTTTATGGGGCAGCCCTGCCCCCGGGGGCCCCTGGGTCTTGCCAGCTGCCCTCGCCCAGCAGGGAGGCATCCCTTCCTCAGGGAGAGGCCAGCCCCTCCCTAAAACCCTAAAGACCCTCCTTGGTCGCCTCCCACACCTGCCGCGTGTCAGCCCCAGAGCGGGCGTACCCCTCAGCTCCGCTGACCTCCATAGCTGGTCACCCTCCCCGGGGGTGTCCTGTGTCCTGTAGGACATGAAGGGCTCCCCACTGCATGCCACCCCTACGTCATGACAACAGACATTGCACCTGTTCCCTGGGGCCTGTGCTGAGATGCCGGGTGGCCAGCAGGCTCTGCCGGGTGAACCTTGGACCCCCCTGTGCCCGGCACGGCCCCTGGCACTCAGAACTATGGGCACCTTCGGGGTCGCGGTGTGTGTGGTCCAGGGGGTTGGCCGGGACTGGTAACGTGAGTGCAGGGTGCTGGGCATGACCCTGAGGGCCCGGGAGAGGAGGCTGCCCAGCGTCCTCGTCATCGGTAAAGGAGTGACGAGCCCCCCTGTGCAGGTGTTGTGAGAAGGCAGGGCATGGGCACCCCCTGCAGGTCCCGCTCCTGCACCCCTTGTCCTGTCCCTGTGACATCGGGGAGCCTGGCTGTGCCTGGTCCCCCTGGACTGTGCCAGGGGACACCTGCATCCTCTCCCCAGAGCAGACCCTGGGGCCGCTGCTGGCCGACCCGGACTGGAGGGGGGGCAGCCACAGGTGCAGGGACCCAGGAGGCGGTGGGCATTGTGACACCTTTATTTCTCTTTAATATATTTTTATTGATGTCAGAGAGGAAGGGAGAGAGTGATGAGAGAGCATCATGGATCGGCTGCCTCCTACACGCCCCCTCCTGGGGATCAAGCCTGAAACCCTAGCACAGTGATGGCGAACCTTCTGAGCTCGGCGTGCCAGAATTTTGAAGAACCCTAACTGAACTCTGGTGCCGTGTCACATATAGAAATTTTTTTATATTTGCAACCACAGTAAAACAAAGACTTATATTTTTGATATTTATGTTATATATTTAAATGCCATTTAACAAAGAAAAATCAACCAAAAAAATGAGTTCGCGTGTCACCTCTGACCCGCGTGTCAGAGGTTCGCCATCACTGCCCTAGCCCGTGCCCTGACCGGGAGTTGAACTGTGACCCCCTGGTTCCTAGGTCGACGCTCAGCCCCGGAGCCACAGTGGCTGGGTCTGCATTATGACGCCTTGAGAACAGGGTGGAGGAGCCACTGGGCTCCGTTGTCCTGCCTGGGACAGGAAACGAAACCAGAAGGTCCGCTGCCTTCCAGAACCTTCCCGGGACATGGGTTGTGGTCACACTCTGAGAGCCGCACAGGTGGCGGCCGGCCCTGCGGTCGTCGGATTTGCCGGTTCTCATGCTGGGGCCTCCCCAGCCGTGCCCGAGGGACCGTGCTGTTCATGAACCTTGTTTCCCCGCCCCAGACCCGGGCCCCATCTTGGGGGGAAACAGCCCAGGAATGGGGGCGGCAGGTTGCCCTCGAGCAGAGCTGCTGCCAGGGGTCAGTAGCTTCATTGGGGGTGCGTGGAATTTGGCAAGTAGGTGCGGTCCTTTAGGGGGGGGCAGGGCCGAGCAATGTGACAAATGCCAGCAGCGCAGACTCTTCCGGGTGCCGGTGCGGGTGACCGAGCAGGTGACAAGGGAGAAGGCAGAGCTCCCTGTTACTCTGAGTCCCCTGCTCCCGACAGGCACCCCTCCCCTCCCCCTCCGTCCTGTCCCCTGCACAGACATGGTAGCACCTGGGGGCGCACAGTGTGGCCGCAGGAGTCCCTAACGGCACACCTACCGCCCTCTCGAAGCTCCGACCGGGACTGGTCAGCACCCGAGGTCGGCTCGCTGCTGTGGCCACAGCCGTGGAGGTGACTGAGGGCGAGAGTGGGGTGCAGGGGGGTCTGGAGGGGGTGGAAGGCTTTCTGGGTCCGACTGTTACCTGCACAGATGCCCGTGGGAGGGGGCCTCCCCGAGCTCCCCTTCCTGTGGGGCTGGGGGTGGGGGAGTGCACGTGGAGCCCACATACCCAAAAGAGAAGGCGTGGAGGAGCGTCGGCAGCAGGCGAGGCCAGGCGTCAGGAGGGGCTGCTGGGCTGAGGTTCCCCCAGAGGCCCCCCTGGTCCTGGGAGGCGGCCACTGGGTGCCACCTGGGCAGGGGCCTGGGCATACACCCCACTGTGTCCCCAGCACCAGGCAGGCACTCTCGGGGTCTGCTGTGGCCGGAATGGCTGCTGGCTGTCAGCCACAATTTATTTATTTATTATTTTTGAAAAATATATTTGTATTGATTTCAGAGAGGAAGGGAGAGGGAGAGCGAGATAGAAACATCGATGATGATAGAGAAACATCGATCGGCTGCCTCCCTGCACGTCCCACACAGGGGATGGAGCCCGCAACCCGGGCCGTGCCCTGACCGGGAATCGAACCGGTTCATAGGTTGACACTCAACCCCTGAGCCACACCGGCTGGGCAATTTCCTTTTTATTTGTAGATTAAAGAAACTACTGTGTGTACACACACACACACACACACACACACACACAAACACACACACACAGACAAATCTCACACTCACCTCAC
>NW_006298521.1:390774-391328 GCF_000327345.1 Myotis davidii
GCCACCGGTTACGGATCGCTGTGGCCATGGGTGATGGAGGGGAAGGGGCCGCAGGCCGACTCCCCACCCAGACAGGCGGCCGTGAGGAGACGCAGCCCGGTCGGAGCCCGTTCCCAGGACGGGCCGTTGGTGGGTTTCCTTCTGCGCTCGCAGGCCCGCAGCCGCCGGAGTAGAGTGGGACACGGTTGTAAAGTGCATTTCGAGAAGAATGACACCCCGCGTCGCCGGGCCCTTGTCGTAGATCTCCCCCGAGGTCACGCGGCACAGGTGGGGCCCCCGGCCTCTGCTCTTTTGTGGTGGCGATGGGTGTCACGCCCCCTCGGACACTGCGATCCTGTCATTTGGCCGGTGGCCTTTGTGCTGGGCTCCCATTCAGCCTGCCCCGTCCTCTGCCAAAGCACAGAGCTCGGCTGTCATTGTCCCCACGGTTACTCATCAACCGCCTGGCCGCCAGCCGCGCGGGACTCCCGTTTCCATGGTTACCGCCATCCCTGTAAATGTGATCCCAGCGCCTGGGGGAGGGGCCCGAGGCTCCATAGAAAGGGCACCGCCAG
>NW_006298521.1:409676-410881 GCF_000327345.1 Myotis davidii
CCCCTCTTCTCTGTATCTACGGAGCAGCACGCACAGATCGGCACACCTGCCCCTTTGACACCAAGTCACCCAGGCTCCTTTGGGCTTGGCTTTCACACGACTGTGCTGTCGGCAGTGAGCAAAAGAGGCTACTTTGATTCTTCCGCTTGCTGCCGTTGTGTCCCTGTGGGAGCCCTGGAATGACATTACTTTGTCAGAAAAGCCTCTCTGCATTAAGCCTGTGTTTTTTAGTTGAAGATGGTGTGGGGGCTGCTTGCAAATAACAGGGTGACTTTGCTGGCCTACTGAGAACAGTTAATCCTTGAATGCAGTAGATAGATGTTTCACAAAGCAGCCAGGAGGTTCAGGCAGTTGTGGCAGAGAATATGGTCACAGCTACCACTGTTTCCTGAGGACCTCCTGTAAGCCAACAGTGTGCTGAATGCTTCACACACATCTTGCAAGGTAGACAATATAGCTTTAGGTACAGATAAGAAACTAATGCTGAAAGAGGTGATCTGGACTGATCTCTGTCCAGCTCTGGAGCCTGTTCTCTCTCCTTTGCCATCTTTTTTTTTTTTTTTAACATGTTTATATTGATTTTAGGAAAGAGAAAGGGAGAGGGATAGAGAGATGGAAACATCGATGAGAGAGAAACATAGTCAATTGGCTCCCTCCTGCGCATCCCCTACTGGGAAATGGAACCATGACCTCCTGGTTCATGGGTCGCTGCTCAACCACTGAGCCGCACGGCCGGGCTGATGGAGACGCAGTGCTGAGGTCTCCGTGCCGGCCCACGCCTGAGGACTGGGTCTCCCAGGGGCCCTGGCTGGTGGTGGCTGTGGAAGGCGGCTGGCCAGGACCCAGGCCAGCCAGTGACAGTGGCCAGGGCGATGCCCCCATCAGGGAGCCCACAGCAGGGCAGGCAGCCGACGGACACGCACTGGACAGCAGTGAAGGTGGAAGGAGGCGCGGAGGGTGGGTGTGCCCATGTCGGCCGGGGCAGCCAGCCCTCGTTATTCCGGAACCTGAACACTGGATGTTCTGGAAGCCCCTCCGAAGGGCAGGTCTTGGGAACGCGTGAGGATTCCAGGAGGGGAGACGCCTCCATGGACTGGCGGGGATTTGGGTGGGGGCCGGGGGGCTGAGGGGACCAGGTGCCAGGTGGGCAAGGCCTGCCCAGAGCACCGGGCTCAGCAGTGCTGCCTGCTGTGGGCCACCGTGTG
>NW_006298521.1:411213-415137 GCF_000327345.1 Myotis davidii
TTTGTGCTGGCCATTCAGCCCACCCCGTCCTCTGCCAAAGCACAGAGCGCGGCTGTCATTGTCCCCACGGTTACTCATCAACCGCCTGGCCGCCAGCCGCGCGGGACTCCCGTTTCCATGGTTACCGCCATCCCTGTAAATGTGATCCCAGCGCCTGGGGGAGGGGCCCGAGGCTCCATAGAAAGGGCACCGCCAGCGCAGGTGAAACCCGGCACCGGTTCTGGCTGTGTCGCCGGGTCCCTCGGGGCTGTGCCCGGCTCCCCGCAGCACGGAGCCGGCTGTGGGCGCGGACCTGGGCGGGTCACGCAGGAAAGGCAGATTCCCAGGGACCCAGGGGCTTCTGGGGGCTGGTGTGTTCTGAAGGGGGCGGGGCTTGGCTTGGGAGCGGGGTTTGCAGTGGAGGGGTGCAGAGGGCAGTTTGGGGGTCTGCGGGGCGAATGCAGAGAATGCTGGGAGATTGTGGGGCCAGGGTGGATGGGTTAGGGGCCCCGGGAAAACACGATTCAGTTTTTTTTTCCATTTTTCTTTTTTTTTATTGATTTCAGAGAGGAAGGGAGAAGGTTAGAGAGAGAGAAACATCGATAAGAGAGGAACATTGTCAATTAGCTGCCTCCTTTGCACCCCCTCCTGGGGATCGAACCGGTGGCCTGTTGGCTCCTGGGTTGACACTCAGCTGCTGAGCCATGCCGGCCAGCCGATTCAGTGTTACTGTTCCCGCAGGCGGCCATGCTGGGTTGGTGGCAGGCTGGGTGCGTCCTGTCTTGCTGTTACAACCAGGTAGTGACTCCTTGGGCAACAGTGGGCACGCGTGCCCGGCTTCCTGGAACGGGCAGGTGGGGCGGACTGATGCGTCAGGAGACGCGGGTGTTTACACTTTGGTGAAGTTACCACATGGCCAGTTGGCGTGCTCGCCACCAGCCCAGACGTCGGTTCACCTGTCTTCCCCAAGCTTAACGTTATCGTCGCCCGAATGTTTGCCAACCCGACGGGTAAAAATAGTCCATTGTTCAGTCCCCGCTCTCCGCTCTCCGATTCCTCCGGGCGGGGCTGCTATTCAAGCGTTTGTGGCCATTTGCATGTCTGCTGAGACCTGCCCGGTCCTCGTCTTTCTCGGGCGGCTTCTGGTTTGGGGTTTGGGGTTCCCAGCCCGGGATTGTACAAGTGCCTGTGTCTTTTACAGTCTTCCCTCCTTACCGTGCGTGGCTCCTGATGCCATGGACTGGGGGCGATGGTGGGAGGTTGCTGTTGTTACAAATAACATGCTGTGTAGAGAATAACACTGCCTCTGTGACGTCCTGGGAAGATCCCAGGGAGCGTTCAGGTAAAGGATCGAAGGAACAAGTGAGTTCAGCAAGGTGGTTGGCTACATGGGTGAAACAGGAAATCAAGTGTGTGCGTGTGTGTGCGCGCCAGCAGGACATGGGGAGAAATGGGGCGCGTGCCTTCTGATGGCTTACGAAGGTCAAACCACCAGAAATAAACATAATAGAAATAGGCAGGCGACTACCAAACGCCCTGGTGAGCGGTCCGGAGGGCTCCGTCAGTGTGGGGACGGACCCCGAAGGCAGACCGGGAGCCGGGTGCGGAAAAGCGGTCATTCTCCCCAGACGGTGGGGTAGACTCAGTGTGATCCCACCCAAGCCCACAGGGTGTTTTAGGGGAAACTGAAAAGAGCGACAAGCTGCCTCTAAAACTTACATGTAAGAACATATACGCTTACATGCATGAATACATGCTAACCTGCATGTAAGTTTTGTATGTAAACTACATTGTATGTAAATCTTACACGTAAGCAAAATTGGCCGAGAAGAGCCCAGGCAGTCCTGAGGAGGAGCGAGGTGGGGCCTGGTCTGCTGGACGGCGAGGCTGTTGGCAAGCCTTTGCGATGACCGGCCTGCCGGGACCAGGGACCGCCAGCGAGGGACGGGGAACACTGGGAGCCCGTGGGGAAAGGATGACCCTCAGCAGAGAGGGCGGAAGAGCTCGCGGGGCTGCAGCCACCCCGAGGCGGGTTCTGGGCGGGTTCTGGGCGCCTTCCCCTGAAGGTGCTTCGCGCTGTCGTCAGTTCTCACCTGAGGACATTGTCCCATGGGTTTCCAGGGCGCGTGGAAAGGAGGGAGGAAGGGGCGGAGAGACAGGCCGGATGCCTCCCACACACGCCTGTGCCAGGGGCGGGGAGCGAACCCGCAACCAGGTATGTGCCCTTGACCGAGAATTGAACCTGAGACCCGTTGGTGCGTGGGCCAACGCTCTAGCTATTGAGCCACACTGGCCAGGGAAGGTCTAATCTAATCTTTTTTAATTTATATAAAGCTACATGGAGTTTTATTTAACACTTTATTTTTAAATATATTTTATTGATTTTTACAGAGAGGAAGGGAGAGAGATAGAGAGTTAGAAACATCGATGAGAGAGAAACATCGATCAGCTGCCTCCTGCACATCTTCCACTGGGGATGTGCCCGCAACCCAGGTACATGCCCTTGACCGGAATCGAACCCTGGACCCTTCAGTCTGTGGGCCGATGCTCCATCCACTGAGCCAAACCAGCTTCTTTACATACAGAATTCACAAACATGTAACTAAGGCCACTGACGGCCACCCCTGTTTTAAATTTTATAACAAGAAGTGGGACTTCTGTTTTAAACCAAGACTGGCCTGTGGGTTCTTTCGGCTCTAAGGACCCAGCTTCGCTCCTGGGACGAGGAGGGGCGCTGCGCCCTGGGCCTGCCTGAGCCTGGGATGAGGCCCTGGGTGGACGTCCGGGTTGCCCACCGTGGACCCCGTGGCCCAGCTTCCCCTCCCTCCTGCCTCCAAGGTCCAGCCTGGTGTCAGGACGGTGGGTCCCCGTGGAGCTTTCACTCGGCCTGCCTCAGTGCATGTGTTCAAGAGAATAAATGACTTAGCCTTTCTCCTGTTTGCTAGTTTATAAGAACTTTAAAAAGAAAACACCTTCCATTCCGGCCAGTGTGGCTCAGTGGTTGAGCATCGACCTATGAACTAGGAGGTCACAGTTCGATTCTCACCTGGTCAGGGCACAGGCCCGGGGTTGCAGGCTCCATTCCCCGTGTGGGGTGTGCAGGAGGCAGCTGATCCATGATTCTCTGTCATCATTGGTGTTTCCCTCTCTTCCTCTCTGAAATCAGTACAAATATAAATTAAAAAACAAAACAAAAGACAAACAAAAGCATTGCAGGTTTGTGTGATACAGTGGTTCTCACATGGGGTGATTTCCCTCCCCCGCCCCCCCGCCCGACGTTAGGCGCCGTCAGGGGCAGGTGGCCGTCGCGGTGAGGGAGTGAGGGCGGGTGGTTCTGGCTGCGGTGGAGCCCACGGATGCTCGGTGTCCTTCAGTGCAGGTGACCGTCCGGTGCTGGGGGAGCGACCGGCTTGGGAAGGTGCGGGCCTGGGTTTCGCTCGGGGCTGCCGCTGTGTGCCCTGACGGGGGGTGGGGGGGCAGAGAGTGAGCCCCTGCGTGCAGGGCAGCGGGCGCCGTGCTCCTGGGCGGACGTGGGCTTGCATTTCCCCACGTCATTACCGGCCGAGCGGCCCTAGGCTAGTTGCTGAGCCCTCGGGGGCCTGGCCTGTAAAACGAGGGACGTGAACCCGCTGGCCAGGACCTAGAGGATGAGGGGCCGCAGGGTGCTCGGGTGGCCGGGCGATGACGCGATGAGGAGGGGGACACTGGGACCTGCCTTGCCAGGGACGGGCGGGCAGCGTCTGCAGGCGTTGGGTGTAGATGTTTCTATTGTTTTAAAGGTGAACCCCTTCCCACCTGCACACACACCTGCAGGCCAAGGGGGGCCACAGGCGTCTCCCTGCCGGTCACTGCCGCCCTTTCAGAGGGGTTTTCTGGGGCAGGCATGGCCGCGGCGTGCACGGGCGCGAGCGCCCATGGCTTGTCTCTCACGGTGACATGAAACGT
>NW_006298521.1:415257-415461 GCF_000327345.1 Myotis davidii
TCGGGCTCTGCCCCGAGCAGGAGCCATGGCAGAGCTGGCCGCGGTGACACGTGCCTTCCCACAACGTCCCTCCCCCCAACATGGGGCCGGGACGCAGTGGCCCCAGATGATGGCCGGCTGGCACCTTGGGTGGTGACAGCTGGAGGGACGGGGCCACAGCAACCTGTTGGTTACGGTTCCGAGCTAAGGAAAGCCCGGAGGCCT
>NW_006298521.1:415473-415808 GCF_000327345.1 Myotis davidii
TGAGGGGTGTACGCAGGGCAGGGGCGCAGCTCCTAGAAACATCCCTGTGGGCGGGGAGGGGGGGGGCGCCCTGGGCCCCTCCCTGGTGCCCAGCAGGCCCCTGCACACCTGCCTTCTCAGGTGCCCGTCTGGAGTGGGGGACTCGGGTGATAAAGCCACACTCCCCCCTCACAGGCCTGGTGCACACACACACTCACACACAGGCCCGGTGCACACACACACACTCCCCCTCACAGGCCCATGTGCACACACACACTCACACACGCAGGCCCGGTGCACACACACACACTCCCCCTCACAGGCCCGGTGCACACACACACACTCACACAAGCAGG
>NW_006298521.1:415904-417301 GCF_000327345.1 Myotis davidii
GACACGTGCACACACACACACACGCACTCCCCACTCACGGATGCCCACGGACCGGTTTCCTCCCTGCTGCCCACGAGGCTCGCCAGCCACACCCCCCAGGATGTCCCGTGTCCACACAGGGAGGACGGGGCCTAGGGGGTAGCTCTGCTGGGAGCGGGAGGGAGACCACCACGGTGACCGTGGCCACAGGGGCCATGAGGGGACAGGGCCGGGTCCAGCCCTGAGCACTGCTGACCACAAACCTCCACCAGCTGCTCTTCCGCCCGGAGTGCCCTCCTCCTGCAGCTCAGGCTCCAGGCAGTGCCCGACGCACCTCCATCAGCCCCCTGGCCCCTCCCCCCACCTCCCATCAGCTCCCTGGGCGCCCCTCCCCCACACCTCCCGCTCTCACCTGGGCATCCCCCAGGACACTTCACACCGTGGACCCGCTTAGGACCCCGGGGGGCAGGACTGTGGTCCTGAGTCTCTAGGTCTGGGCCCGGCCGAGGGCTTTGCCTATGTGCCGAGTGAGTGAGGGAGGACAGTGCTCTTAGCTGGAGGAGCTGAGTGCAGATTTAGGTCTTTAACGGATCCATCGCGCAAACCGTCCTCCTGGGATGAGCGGTAAATGCCGTCAGCGGGGTGTCCCGGGACTCACGTCCTCCCAGCGCCCTTGGGGCACGCGGAGGGAATTCCAATTTGTTACTGTTAAGTCGTCTCTTAATCACTTAATAGCGTGATATCTGATATTAGATTAATCTCTTCCATCTGTGCAGACCCGGGCCAGGGCGCCACGCAAGAGCTGGGAGCCGGAGTTCTCCTTCGGGAGCTCGGAGGTGTGTGTGTGTGTGTGTGTGTGTGTGTGTGTGTGTATGTGGGTGTGTGTGAGTGTGTGTGTGTGAGTGTATGCGTGTGTATGTGGGTGTGTGTATGTGTGTTGGTGTGAATGTGAGTGTGTGTGTGTCTGTGCTGTGAGAGGGCATTATGTGGAGGAAGGGTGGGCAGGAGGTCCTGGCTGTGCACACAGTAGGTGCTCAGTGGGGACTCCCTCCTGGGAGCCGGGTGGCCTGCAAGGTGGGGAACTGAGGGGAGACCCGGCTGCCTTCAGGGAACAGGGCTGACAGGTCGGGGGTGGGGGTGGTGTCAGGCCTGGACGCATCCCTGCGAACATCCCGGGACTGTGTCCTGGTGTGTCCTGGTGTGTCCTGGTGTGACTTGGGAAAGGGACTGAGAGCGGGAGCAGAGGGGCCGTGAAGTGTGTCACTAAGGAAACCCACCGTGGCTCCCGAAGGCGGGACGTGGTTCCGTTTCTCCATCTGCCCTTAGGTGGCACTGACCGCTCCGGTCCAGCCCATTCTGCAGACCCGACGGCACTGCCCGGGCCGGCGTGCGCACTAGGCAGACCTGGGCGGCCTGGA
>NW_006298521.1:417341-417654 GCF_000327345.1 Myotis davidii
GGAGCCGCTCGCCCGGGTCCTGTGAAGGGAAGGTGTCTGCCAGCGGGGAGGGGGGGGGGTCTCAGCTTCACTGGAGGGGCCCCTCCCGTCCAGCCCCGGGACGGATCCAGGTGGACGCTGCCGCTCGGACCTCGTTGTCCAAGTGCAGTTCTGAGCCGTCTTGAGTCCGCTCGCCCACCTCTCAATAGGCCTGCAGCTCATTAATTTCGGGGCAGGAGGAGGGGGCCGCTAACAAAGGCCCAGGAAGGGCCGCAGGGCAACATGAGGGTGGAGAGCTGGTCTCTGCAAGACCCTCACCGAGGGCAACGTTTTT
>NW_006298521.1:417733-419117 GCF_000327345.1 Myotis davidii
CCGGAGGCTCGAGGAGTGAGTGAGGCTCAGCCACGAGGAGCGTGTGCAGGCGCCTGCGGAGGACAAGGGCCGGAGCGCGTTCTCCGTGGCTGAGGTTTCTCTGCTGCGGCCGCGGAGGCCTGGTCAGCCATCCAACCCCCTCCCCCCACAGTGTCCTGCTGCCTCGGGCTCTGAGACGTGGGATTGGAATTTTCTTAGCAAATATTTAACCAGGAAGAAAAGGAACACCCCTACTTCTCTGTTCTCGCCACGTACGCTGCAAATTAATAGACGTCTGGGCCAATATTTGATCTTTTCCCCAAAAGAATGATTCACCGGCTCTTCACGCAATCGCAGAGAGGGGTCCCTGGAGGAACAGAAGTGACGGGTGGGTGGTGGTCCCCCTCGGAGGCTGGGGGGCCCACCGGGTGCTGCCCCTCGCCCAGCAGCGTGTGGGTGAGGTCACTGAGGGCTCCGCCCAGGGTCTCCGAGGGCCTCAGGGACACTGCAGGCAGTGCCCGGGGCCTCACGATGTGAGGTCAGCCCCCCGCCCCCGCCCTCCCCCGAGTTGAGACACCAAGTCCCCCGGGATCAGGGGCCTCACCAGCCTCAGCTCATTAATCTCAGGGGTATCGCTGCAGTTACTCTGGAGGGAGCTCGGGCCCCCGAGTGGGGAGTCACGGGTGGGTCAGGAGGATGTCTCTTTGTCCCTGAGAGATGCTGTGCCCTCTGTCCCTTGAGGAAGGCACAGGCTGCAGTGGTGGCTGCTGGGGGCTGAGCTGGGCTGGAGGGTCAGGCTGTCCCCTGCGAGGGGCCGCGCACCCGGCAGGCGGGCGTGTGGGCCAGGTCCCCGGCCAGGTCCACCCTGGCAGCTGGTCCCCCTCCAGCTCCTCCCCACCACCTTAGCTATTCAGGCCTTGGCCCTACCTCCAGGCCTGTCAGGGTTTGGCAATCTGAATGTCTGACTTCTTCTGCAGCTGGTGGGTAGGTGCTGGGCAGTGAGTGGGTGCTGGGTGCTGGGTGGTGGGTGATGGGTGGTGGCTGGGTGGCGGCTGGGTGATGGGTGGTGGCTGGCTGATGGCTGGGTGCTGGGCGGTGGGTGGGTGGTGGCTGGGTGCTAGATGCTGGGTGCTGGGTGGGTGCTCGGTGGGTGCGCAGTTGTGTTTAGTCACCTGGAGGCAGAGGAGGCAGCACGGGGCGGTTCCAGTGCCCTTGTTGTAGCTCTTGCTCTGAAACAGCTACAAATTACTGTGTTAGAAACCCAGCTCCCCCTCCGCATTAAGCCTCCCAGTTAATCATTGTCTCTGGGAGCTGGGGGAAGCGCAGGTGGACGGGGTGCGGGCCTCCCGGGACCCCAGGCCGTGTCCCGGCCCAGCCCCGAGCCTCTCTGGGCCGCGTCCCTGTC
>NW_006298521.1:419336-421527 GCF_000327345.1 Myotis davidii
TCTGGCCCCAGACCCACAGGATATGTTTCCGCCGTGTGTGTGGTGCTGTCACGGAGCCCCGGGCACTGCCCCGCCTCCTGTGACCTCTGACCCGCCTCCTGTGACCTCTGACCCGCCTCCTGCTGACCTCTGACCCGCCAGGCCCGCAGGAAGGCGTTTCCTCCACTCGCTCCTCGGAGACCCTCCCGCTGCCTCCTGGGGCATCCGGGCACGGCATCTCGCAGATGCAGCTCCGCCCCGTCCTGCGGGCCCCTGGCTCCCTGAAGACCCATGGGGCATCCCAGGGCTGGGCCCTCCACGGCGGACATGATAGTGGACAATGGGATCCTGTCACCAGAGTCAGAGGCCAGACAGGCGCCGTCCTGCGTGACCACCTGCGCCTTCTGCAGGTGCATCCCTCCCACGGGTGCACAGCCTCCCACGGTGCATCCCTCCCACGGTGCACGCCTCCCACAGGGGCATAGCTCCCACAGGTGCACGTCCTCCCACGATGCATGGCTCCCACGGGTGCATCCCTCCCACGGTACACGACTCCCACGGGTGCACGGCCTCCCATGGGTGCACGGCCTCCCACGGTGCACGTCCTCCACAGGTGCACGGCTCCCATGGTTGCACGGCCTCCCACGGGTGCATCCCTCCCACGGTGCATGGCTCCCACGGGTGCACGGCTCCCAAGGGTGCATCCCTCCCACGGGTGCATCCCTCCCACGGATGCATCCCTCCCATGGGTGCATCCCTCCCACGGTGCACGGCTCCCACGGGTGCACGTCCTCCCGCAGGTGCACAGCCTCCGACGGGTGCACGTCCTCCCGCAGGTGCACCCTCTGGGTTCACCGTCAGTGCCCCACAGCCGTGCCATCCATTCTGTCCCCCCGACTGTGGCTCAGGTCAGTGGCTCAGCCGCCCAGCCTGGGCGACACACACGAAGCGGGTCCACTGTCTCCAGGAGCTGGGTGCCGGGACGGTCCCTGGTGTTGTGGGAGTCGGTGGTGACTGGCAGTTGCCTGTTTGTTTTCCAGCATCCACTGGGAGTTCAGTCCGTGCTCCCTCCTGGTCAGTGGCTCTGTTCCTGAGCGAAGGGCGTCCCTGCCACGTGGCGTGTCTTCCTGCGCGTTCGGCAGGGTCGCCCGCGCACCCGGGACCCGCTGGGCTTTGAGCTAAAAGTCAGCACCTTTTAAGAACCTTCGCGTCTTGGGCCGGGTCACGCCCTCGTGTGGTTTAAGGTGAACGGCGCGTTTCATAACACCTGCCACCCGGAAGCAAACAGGAACGGTGACAGGCCCTCTGTCCTGTGGCAGCAGGTGGAATGTGGCACAGAAAAACACAGAAAACCCACGGGAAACAGCTCCCTGGGGAAATGGGGCCTCTGATGCTGTTTGTGCAAATGTCCGTCTCGGGTTAAAGAGAAGCCACTGGATCTCATTCTTACCTGCCCCTCCACCTCCCCCTTCACACCTCCCCCTTCACGCCTCCCCCTTCACGAATGTTTATCCAGCAGCTCCGAGTGCCAGGAACTGTTCTGGACGAGGCGCGTTGGGCAGGAACAAGACCTGCAGGTTCCCAGTCCTCACGGGCCCGCGGGGGTGTGGTGGGGGAGACAGATATGAACAAATAAGAATAAAATCAGGGGATTACAGCAGGGGTGTGGCAGTGTGAGGGGTGTGCAAGCAGGCCCTGTGCTGAGGGGCAGTGAGCTGAGACCTGGATGGCCGTGGGGCAAGGAGGGCAGAGCTCCTAGCACAGGACAGGCGTGCAAAGGCCCTGGGGCAGGAGGAGGGGCGGGGGCGGGGGAGGTGACAGGGCAGACCCTGTAGGACCATGAGATGGGTAAGCAGCGTGGGTGTGATTCTGGGTGCCTTCAGGGCCACGAGGGAGGACGGCTGGGGCTCCACCGTGGGAGGGCCTCAGTGGAGGGAAACTGAGGCAGCTGCCGTCCAGCCCACATCCCAGGGAGGGGAACGCATGGTCCCTCTTGTCGGGGGAGTGGCCCTCGTGTGGGGGAAAGGAGGTCTGTCCGCCCCGTGGGCTTTGCCATTTTCTTTGGCCTTCATTCACTTCCTCACCACTTACCGGGGTCTCCACAGGCCCTTGGCATGAGCCGCAGAGGGGGTCTCCACCTCCTGCCCCTGCTGTGCGGGCGCCTGGGTGTCATACCGTCCTCGAGCCCCTCCCGGTGCCGAGGTCACGCAGA
>NW_006298521.1:421593-423017 GCF_000327345.1 Myotis davidii
CGGAGCCCGGGGTTGGGGTGGGGGCGGGCTGTGTTCCCCCAGGAAGTGTCCCCGTGTCCCCGTGTCCCTCACGGTTCCCCCGCACCAGCCGGACCCTCTGCTTCGCTGGGCGGCCATGCGGCGCACCGAGCGTGCTGTGACTGGAGCCGTTCCATTTCCCATTGTCCGCACAGGCTTTGTGCTGCAAGTGGGGGGAGGGGGGCTTTTCACCATGGAAACGGGGGGGCTGGGCAGGGAGCCACGCTGAGGGAGGGGAAGGCGGCGGATCAGGCTGCGGGGACCCTGAGTCTGAGAGTCAGGGGATGTGGCTTTGCCCGGCTTTCCCGGGCCCCTCGGCACAGGCGAGGAGGCCTGGGAGGCGAGGGAGGCCGTGCCTCGGGGGCCCATCGCCATCACGGGGAGCCCCTGGGACCAGCCCTGGGACAGCTCCTCTGAGTCTGGGCTCAGACCGATGGTTGCTCAGCTCCGTACCCCCAGAGTCCTGCCCTTTCTGTCTCAGAACCTTGATCTGCGCCGTGTTCGCCGTGTGGCTGAGGTGGGGCGGCCCGGTGCGCGTGTGTCTGGAGCAGCATCGCTGAGCGTGTCCTGTGCGGGGCCCAGCGATGAGCAGGGGACAGCAGCCTTCGCCACAGGGCCTGGGTGGGACCGGAGGGGGCTCCTGGCGGTTGGAACAGGTGCAGAGGCATAAAACTGGGGCTCAGGGTCCCCTGTGTCTGGAGCAAAGCGTGGGGGGTGGAGGACTTCAGAGGTAGAGAGGGGCTGGATCCCCGTGGTCGTGGGGTGCCCTGCTGAGCGGTGTGGGGGGAGGGGGTCCTCTGGGGGCTTCTGAGCCAGACAGACGTGGTGGGCTGAGCGTTCGGACGCGGAGGGTGGAGGGAGAGGAGGGGGTCACGGGCGGGGCCGGGCCCACGGGCATCGCGTGACCTGCCCCCTTGTGTCCGCAGACGGCGTCCACAGCGTCACGGCGCTCTGCACCCTGCGGGTGACCATCATCACGGACGACATGCTGACCAACAGCATCACCGTCCGCCTGGAGGACATGTCGCAGGAGCAGTTCCTGTCCCCGCTGCTCGCCCGCTTCGTGGAGGGCGTGGCCGCCGTGCTGTCCACCAGCACGGACGACGTCTTCGTCTTCAACGTCCAGAACGACACGGACGTCAGCGCCCGCGTCCTGAACGTGACCTTCTCCGCCCTGCTGCCCGGCGGCGGCCGCGGCCGCTTCTTCCCCTCGGAGGACCTGCAGGAGCAGATCTACCTGAACCGCAGCCTGCTGACCGCCGTGTCCACGCAGCGCGTGCTGCCCTTCGACGACAACATCTGCCTGCGCGAGCCCTGCGAGAACTACATGAAGT
Source organism: Myotis davidii (assembly GCF_000327345.1). Taxonomy (NCBI): domain Eukaryota; kingdom Metazoa; phylum Chordata; class Mammalia; order Chiroptera; family Vespertilionidae; genus Myotis; species Myotis davidii. Next base: position 422,946 of record NW_006298521.1, read on the forward strand.
GCGTGTCGGTGCTGCGCTTCGACTCCTCCGCGCCCTTCGTCGCCTCCTCGTCCGTGCTCTTCCGGCCCATCC
>NW_006298521.1:423277-423796 GCF_000327345.1 Myotis davidii
CGTTCCGGGGGTGCAGGGGGTGCAGGCTGTGGGGGCAGGGTGTGCGTCCGGGGGTGCAGGAGGTGCGGGCCATGGGGGGCCCGGCACCTGTGCTTGGCTCCCAGCCCCCACATTCTGGGGTTTCCCTCTGCCTTCCTCCTGTGGAGACAGACGGATGCTGGGCCGGGGTCGGCCCGTGAACCTTGCACTGACTTCCTGACTCGAGCTCTGAGGTCCCGATTGGCCCACGACGTCAGTCACCCTCCTAGGAGCAGAGTCCCCGGCGGAGACACCGCAGGCCTCGGGGCTCCTGGGCAGTGGCTCCCATTCAGAGCCCTTCGCACGCTGGGTGGGTGGGTGGCTATGAGCGGAGGGTGGATGGGTGGCTGTGAGGGCCCGGTGGATGGGTGGCTGTGAGCAGCGGGTGGATGGGTGGCTGTGAGCGCCCGGTGGGTGGGTGGCTGTGAGCGCCCAGTGGGTGGGTGGCTGTGAGCGCCCAGTGGGTGGGTGGCTGTGAGGGCCCGGTGGATGGGTGGCTGT
>NW_006298521.1:424804-425667 GCF_000327345.1 Myotis davidii
GGCCGGCTGTCTTGTCCTCCCAGGTCCGGAAGGCTCTGCCCGTCTCACTCACCAGCTGATCCTGAGCTGGCTGCATGGGGGCTCCTGTTGGACGACCCCGGCTCCTTCCTCCCTCCTGAGTTCTCGGGGTGAGAGGGGCTCTGGTTCCGCCCAGGTGACCTGGACCCATGCCCCTGAGTCTTAGTGGCACCGTGCTCCGAGGAGGTCCCCATGCAGGAGGTGTCTGTCCCCACCTCTCCTTCCTGCTTCGTGGCGTGGGGCTGGCCCCTCGGCCTCTGCCCAGGTGCTGTGGCCCCACGCCCCCCAGAAAAGGCCTGCTACCCTCCTGGGAGTGACTGCTCACTCACTCTGTGAGTCTTCATTGAGTCCCTGCTGTGTGCCCGGCCAGTGCACACGTCATACCTGCCTCTGCCCCGTTGGCGGGCCCCCAGGGTTGCTGTGCGATCGGCCCTTTCCCTGGGCGAGATATGTCTGCGGGGACCTGGGGGGGATCCCTCTGGCACCCCCACACTCAGGCGGAAGCCTAGGCTGGGGTCTGATATGGTCGAGGAGCCCAGCCCTGCCTCATGGGCCGCAGCAGCAGGCTGGGGTTCGAGAGGCCCAGGTTAAGCCGAGGCCACAAGGGACCTGGGGGCCCCTGGGTCCCTGCCCAGGAGGGGTTGACCTGTTGAAAACGTCCCAAGTTCTCGAAATTTTGTTTTCATCACAAGAGTCATTTCTAGAAAAATAATGGCCGGGAACCGGCCCCACGTGTCATCGCCAGGATCGCCCGGAAACGGCGGGCTGGGCCGGGCCGGGGCCTCTGGACGTCGCGGGCTCCAAGGTGACCCTGCGGTTCCCTGCAGACGGGCCGGCTCTGGCTG
>NW_006298521.1:425787-427003 GCF_000327345.1 Myotis davidii
GCCTGGCGCGGGCGGCTTCCTGTGCTGTGACACAGGCGCCGTGCTGGTGGGGAGGCGGCTCAGGAGCGCACGCCCGTCCTCGCCCACGGGGGCCGCGAGAGGCCCAAGGTGTCCCGGCCCACGGTCCTGTTTGTTATTGTTTTTAAAAAATATTTTTATTGATTTCAGAGAGGAACAGAGAGAGAGAGAGAGAGAGAGAGAGAAAGAAACATCAATGATGAGAGAGAATCATTAACTGGCTGCCTCCTGCACGTGCTGGCAACGCTCAGCCACTGAGCCACGCTGGCCGGGCCCAAAGACGTGCCTCACACCGTCAAAGCCTCCTGGTGACGTCCCCCTGCGTGTGGGAGGGAAGACAGACGCGTGGCCGGCCAGGCTCTCGCATCCAGTGTGGGAGGCGGCTGGTTCTGCAGTCGGAGCCAGACCACGGCCCCAGGAGAGCAGAGGTGGGCGGCCTGTCCCCCTCCTGCCTGTCCTGCGGCTGCTGTGACAGAGCCCCCAGCAGGGGCGGAACAGCACAGTTACTCCCTAACCGTTCCCCTCCGTCCCCCCCCAGGCGCTGGGGGAGGTTCTCTCCTTCCAGCTTTGGGAGGCCCCGCCTGCATGCCTTGGCTAGCAGCCCCATCCTCACCTCACTCATCCTCGACTTCTGCAGTCCCAGCGCCTGCGCCCACTCGCCCCCTCCTTCTCCCAAGGACCCTGGTCACTACCTTAGGCCCCAGCAACCCAGGACACTCCCAGGTCCAGGTCCCTAAGGAACAGGCCTGGGAAGCACCCGCAGGGTGAGGTCACCTGTCTCAGGCCTCAGGGAGGAGGAGGTGGGCATCCAGGGCTCCGTCTGGGCCCGCACCCACTTGGCACTGCGTACACATCCATGGCCGGGATGAGTAAGAGAGGCCTTGGCCGTTGGCACCCAGGGGGCCAGCTGCCCCCGATGTGTGTTCTCCGGAGGCACGGTGGGGACCTCCGAGAGTGGCAGCCTGGTCGTCAGGTCAGCGCCCCCGGAGCCCTGTCCCTGTGTGGGTGGACGGGTGTCTCCTGGTCGCTCTCCCGAGCCGGGGCCTGGGGGCCGCGTGGCCAGACCTGGGCGCCGGGGCGGAGGGAGGGCTGGTGCGAGGGTGTGAGAGGAATGCAAGCCCGAGTGCTCTTTCCCGCGAGCTGGCCTCCCGCGGCAGGAAGGGGTTTGAACCCGGAGGCTGGGCCGCTGCTCGCGGAT
>NW_006298521.1:427360-428642 GCF_000327345.1 Myotis davidii
CAGCCAAGCCGCAGGCCCAGGGAGTCTGCCTTTCTTTCCTGCTGGGACGCGTTTTCATTTTTATTTAAAAAATGGGTGTGTCTGGGGTTCTGGGAATTTGCTCCAAAGACAAGAATGAAGTCACCGTGAGAAGGCCCAGCCCAGGACAAGCCCGCAGGGGGGCGGTGCAGGTGGGGGTTCAGGGGGGGCTGGGGCATGGAGGAGGCTCAGGGCAGAGCCCTCACCCGGAGGTGAGAAAGGCAAACAAAGGGAGAGGAGAGGTGTGAGGGCCTGGGGGAGGGGAGGGGCTGGGGAGCCCCCCGCCTCATGGGGGGCCTCCAGGCTCGGAAGGCGGGGGATCACCGGGAATCACAGTGAAGGCCAGGAGCCAGGTGCTCCGCGGCGAGGCAGCTCCTGTCTCCGGGGGCTCATTTTCCAGGGCGGGAAACGGAACTCCTGCCGTCAGCGAGGGACATCCGGCTGGGGAAACTGAGGCCCGGCCCCGAGCCCGCTCAGACACCTCTGCCCCGGGCTGTGGTGCTGTGTGTGTGGCATCTGCCTCTACCCGAACTGCAGGCCGCCCCGCCTCGCCGCCTCGCCGCCTTCGGGAAGGGAGCGTCTCTAGTTCGAAGCCCTTGGCTGTTATTCGGACTGGAAGGCGAGGTCTTTACTGGGAAAGATGAGGCGTCAAACCTGCCCCCCGTCCCCTGCCCGGTGTCCCTCCCCGGCCATCCCAGCTCTACTCGTCCGGGGTCTTGGCCCGGGGTCTCCACCTGGCCGTGCCCCCCTGCCCCCCTCCTCTCTCTTGTCCTGGCTCCACCTCCCACACACGCTCCTGCAGGCCCAGCTCGGAGGCTGCCCAGCACTGCCTTCCGTCCCACTTCCTTGATCTTCAGAGACTTTCCTTTTGTTATAAACCAAACACGGGGGTTTATACGCTGTGCCGGCCTGCTTCCTGGTCCCTAAGGTGGGGGTGTAAGAGTTCCCGCTCCGGGCACCGGGAGGATCTGCGGTAACTCGCCCAGTGGGGCTGGGCCCCACGCTGTCAGCAGCTGCCCGCAGGTGAGCCCTGGGGCGGGGGTCTTCTCCAGGGTCTCAGCTCCTGAAACTGAGGGTCTGCGGCCCTGACCCTGTGGCCTGGGGTCCCTGGGCAGTCGGGCAGGGCCCCTCACCCCCAGCGCCAAGCGGTGTGGGACAGGCGGCCAGTGAGGGGGACTGGGAGGCCTTGGGGCCCTGGCTCCTGGGAGCTTCGGTTTTGTAGTTGAGAGTGTTTTTTTTTGGGGGGGGTCACATTGTCTGTGGG
>NW_006298521.1:428797-433499 GCF_000327345.1 Myotis davidii
GCAAGCTTTTGCCTCCAAGCAGATACCGGGCGTGCGGAGAAGCCCCACGTGTTTAGAAAACGAGGGTCCCGAGAAAAGATCGCGTTCAACCCTGGCAGCACGCACCTCTGAGGACACGTATTTCGTTAAACTCTTCTGAGAGCCACACGGCAGCTATGGATACGGGTGCCCCGACGTGACCCGATTTTCCTAGGCCAGATGGCTCTACGAACGACAAGCTGGCCCGGCCGGGTGGCTCAGGGGCTGAGCATCGACCTATGAACCAGGTCAGGGTTCGATTCCCGATTAGGGCACAGGCCCGGGCTGTGGGCTCGATCCCCAGTAGGGGGCGTGCAGGAGGCATCCGATCCATGATTCTCTCTCATCATTGGTATTTCTCTCTCTCTCTTCCTCTCCCTTCCTCTCTGAAGTCACTAAAAAAAAGAAAAAAGAATAACAATCTATCGTATCCCATCTCTTTCCAACTCCGTGCTCAGTGACGCCCACAGCAGCTTGAACCGGGCCGTGCTGGGGATGGTGGTGGGAGTGAGGGCGGCGGTGGGGGGGCGGAGGAGGAGGAGGGGTAGTGCCCGCCATGGAAATGGGCGCCGGCAATAAATCTGCGCCTCCCTGACCCTCCCCTCCCCCCCATGCGGGCTGTCGGGACTTGCTAGCGCCGCGTAAAATATCACACGGAGGGAAACATGGTTGGGTTACTGGAACCAGAGGGGAGGACCGCTCTGAGCGACCCAGCTCACCTGGAACCCGAGTGCTGAGTGCTCCCCCTTCATGGAAAGGGCGTGTTTGGTGCAGAATTCCTCACCCGTTGCATCAGCACATTCCCGCTCTGCATCAAGCGCACGCATTGTGTCGCTGTTACAATTTTGCCCGCGCTCGTCACTGGCTTGGAATTGGGGAAATCCTGGCCGGTGTGACCTCATCTCACAGGCGCTGGCGAGGACCCGCTGGGTGCTGGGCGCTCCCCGGCGCCCCTCGAGGCCTGACGGGTGGCGGGGGGGGGGGGTTCCTTGGGCACTCACTGAGTGCTCCACCATCCTGGGCTTGGCCCAGCCAGACCGTGCCCTGCCCCAGAGCCTGGGAGACACGTGCAGGGACAGTTGCGCCCCCTGCGTGGCCCCGGAGCCAGAACTGGCACTGCCGAGGGGCGGTTCTGGCTCATCAGAGTCTGTCCTGGGCACCTGGACCCTTCAGGCTAGTGGGCAGGGAAGCCACCCGGTGCCGGGCGGCCGGCCGGGAGGTGGTCCCACTGGCTGTCATTGATGGTGGTGATGACCCCTGAGCATGTGCAGGGCCTCCCTCGTTAACCTGTGGGGTCCCCAACTGCCCGGCAGACCTTGTGGCCTGCGTGCAAGGTGGGCGTGTGCGGACGGGCTGGGCAGGTGGCGGAGGGCTCGATCCTGAGCCAGGGCGTGGCCGGGGCAGCATCCTGTCCAGCCCTCTCCCGGTTACTGGCGAGCCCGTGGGTGAGGAAGGTGGGGGGCAACTGGCATGGGTGCAGGGCCCCTGAGGAGGGTGTGTGTGGTGCAGAGGGTCACCCAGGTGCAGGTGGCCGTGCAGATGGGTGACCAGGGCTCTGGGATGGCACTGGTGGGTGAAGGGAGACGGGCAGTGGGCGGGGCCCTGGGTCTCCTGGCTTCCACCCTGGGCAGGTGGTGGGCCGTCCCCCAGGTGGGGTCCCCACGGGAGCAGGTTTGGTGAGGGGAAGGTCAGGTTTGAGGTCTGGGCTGCAGAGGAGGCAAAGAGGGGGGAAGTGGGTGGGTGATGGGATGTGGGGCCCAGGCCTGGCCCAGCGGAAAGGGTGGGGCACAGCCTCCTAGGGCAGAGAGCCCAGCGCCTGGTGGGGACCCCAGATCCCGTGTGCGGCCCCGCAGGCTCAATGCTGCTTCGCCTCAGGCCACAGAGTCTGCAGACACCAACACGAACCACGATGTACTCTTAGGACAGGCACAGGGGGCCGCGGGAGCGGGTTGGGCGATGTCTCCCCAAATCTGTGTCCAGAGCCTCAGAATGTGACCTCTTTTGAAAGTAGGGTCTTTTCAGACCTAATTCCTTAAGCCTCTCACGATGAAACCGTCCCACAGTCCAGTGACCGGTGTCCCGAGGGAGAGGAGCGGGTGGTCAGAGATTCAGTGTGAGGACCCAGCAGAGACCCCGGTGATGCAGCCAGCTGAGGTGTGCTGGTGCCCGGGGGCCGGGAGGGGCAGGAGGGACCGCCCTGGAGCCACAGAGGGAGCCCGGCCCCGCCCACTCCTGGATGCCCGGCTTCTGGCTGCAGACAGGAGAGAATTCGCTTCTGTTGCTTTAAACCACCAGTTTGTTGTATTTTCAACAGCAGCCAGGGCACCACTGCCCTGGACCGGAAATGCAGATAAACACTTCATAGTCAAATAGGCGCAGCCCCACGGAGACTGGATGCTCCTGCCGCTGACTTGGGGTGCAGGGTCTGCAGGTGCTCAGCCCTTTGCACTGGACAGTGGGGTGTAGAGGCAGCAGGGGGACCTGCAGGCGGGAGAGCAGGGGCCCTGCGTGGCTGCGGCAGGGTGGGCCCCCCTTTACTGCACCCCCCTCCGGTCACAGGGGCGGCCTGGGGAGCGAGGTCTCCCTGCGGCCCCGGAAAACGGCGTTTGGAAGCAGGGACGCCGCAGCAAAGGCAGATCCGGGCCTTCACACGCGAAGGGCCGGCTCACGGGGGCCTGTCTCTGGGCCGCGGTGCCAGGTGACCCTTTAGAGGTCATGGTGGAGGCCTCGTGAGCCAGGCTCGGGGGGTGGGTGCGCGGGGAGTGCCCGGCCAGCAGCGTGGGCTGCGCGGTCCCCGGGTAACCGCCGGCCCCTCTGGACCAGAGCCAGGTGGCGGGTTCGGGGCGGGGCGCGGGAAGGGCTGCGCTCCCCCCTTTGTTTGCCGTTGCGGTCGGGGGAGCGCGCCCACCCCGTCCTTGCAGGGAGGCTGTGTTATTCCAGAGCACTGCACTCGCCCCCGACACGCCCAGCAAACACTCCTGGGGTCACAGATGTTCTGCAGGCGAGATTAGAGAACATGAAGTGTCTGAAGGACATCAGCGCCTTCGGCTAAGCGTTTAGAGTTAATACCGGGGAAGAGGCCGGGGGCGCCGGTCAGTGTGTGTGTGAAGGTGTGAGGGGTGAACGTGTGTGGGTGAGGGTTGGCGTATGTGTGTACGCAGGTGTGACCGAGAGTGTGTAGGAGGGTGTGAGTGCCGGGAGAGAGTGGGTACGTGTCAGACAGTCAGAGCACTGAGCACGGGACTGTGGGGCAGTTCAAAGAATCGGAAACGGGGTTGCCAGGGAAACGCAGAAAGATGCGGAGCCTCAGAAATGCATGCGAGCAGACGCCTTCGGGCGGCGGCGTCATCAGTGCAGAATGTTTCGCCAGGGACCCCGGTGTTGGTGAGGGCGTGTGAGTTTGTGCGTCTTTGGGGCATCAGCTTGGAAATATCAAAACGAACCGTGTGTGTCCTCTGGCTCGGCCCTTCAGGAATTTTCTCAAGGGAGGTTTCCTTAGAGCTCCCGGGACAATGGTGAGCAGCTATCTATAATAGTAAAAGCACAATATGCTAATTAGATTGGACAGCTGGACGTCATTCCGGACATCCTTCCGGACAAAGCCACGGCTGCGAGAGCTGAGTCAGAGGCGGTTAAGGGCGATCAGGCAGGCAGGTGAATAGTTAGGGGCAATCAGGCTGGCAGGTGAGTGGTTAGGGGCGATCAGACAGGCAGGTGAGTGGTTAGGGGCGATCAGGCAGGCAGGCAGGCAGAGTGAGTGATCAGGCAGGCAAGTGGTTAGAGGTGATCAGGAAGGCAGGTAGGTGAGCAGTTAGGAGAGATCAGGCAAGTGAGTGGTTAGGAATGATCAGGTAGGCAGGTGAGTGGTTAGGGGCAATCAGGCAGGCAGGCAGAGGCAGTTAGGGGTGATCAGGCAGGCAGGCAGGTAGGCAAGCAACTAGGGGTGATCAGGCTGGCAGGCAGAGTGGTTAGGAGTGAACAGGCAGGCAGGTGAGTGGTTAGGGGCAATTGGGCAGGTAGGCAGGTGAGCAGTTAGGAACCAGCAGTCCTGGATTGTGAGAGGGATGTCCCAGATTGGAGAGGGTGCAGGCCGGGCTGAGGGACACTGGCCCCCCCCCCCCCCGCAGTTAGAGGTGGGCAGGCAAGTGGTTAGGGGCAATTAAGCAGGCAGGCAGAGGGGTTAGGAGTGATCAGGCAGGCAGGGGAGTGGGTAGGGACAGATCAGGCAGGCAGTGAGCCGTTAGGGGGGATGGGCGGGCAAGCAAGTGGTTCGGGGTGATCAGGCAGGCAGAGTGGTTAGGGGTGATCAGGCAGGCAGGTGAGTGGTTAGGGGCGATCAGGCAGGCAGGCAGAGTGGTTAGGGGCAATTAGGTAGACAGGCAGAGGGGTTAGGGGCGATCAAGCAGGCAGGCAGAGTGGTTGGGGGGATCAGGCAGGCAGGTAAAAGGGTTAGGGGTGATCAGGCAGGCAGTGAGCAGTTAGGGGTGATGGGCGGGCAAGCAAGTGGTTCGGGGTGATCAGGCAGGCAGAGTGGTTAGGGGTGATCAGGCAGGCAGGTGAGTGGTTAGGGGCGATGGGTGGGCAGGCAAGTGGTTAGGGGCAATTAAGCAGGCAGGCAGAGGGGTTAGAGGCGATCAGGCAGGCAGGCAGAGTGGTTAGGAGTGATCAGGCAGGCAGGGGGGGG
>NW_006298521.1:433865-434099 GCF_000327345.1 Myotis davidii
GCCCTACTGCGAGGTGACCGCCCGCAGCTTCCCGCCCCGCTCCTTCGTCACCTTCCGCGGCCTCCGGCAGCGCTTCCACTTCAGCGTCTCGCTCACGTGAGTGTGTCCCCGCGGGACGTGCCCCCTGCAGGACATGTTTCCCCGCGGGACGTACCCCCCACCTGCAGGATGTGTCCCCGCAGGACGTGTCCCCCCGCAGGATGTGTCCCCCGACAGGATGTGTCCCCCCACAGG
>NW_006298521.1:434201-434467 GCF_000327345.1 Myotis davidii
TGCCCCCCCCGCAGGACGTGTCCCCCCATAGGACGTGTCCCCCCTGCAGGACGTGTCCCCACAGGATGTGTCCCCCCACAGGACGTGTCCCCGCAGGACGTGTCCTCACAGGACGTGCCCCCCCGCAGGACGTGTCCCCCCATAGGACGTACATGTTAGAGCGCAGCCAGCTGAGAAGCTGGGGCTCCTGGGTCAAGCGTTAGCAGTCCCCCGGAGGCCGGTGCGGGCCCTGTGGCTGCTGCTCACCCTGGGGAAGAGGCCCTGGC
>NW_006298521.1:434587-435262 GCF_000327345.1 Myotis davidii
GGGAACGGGGCTGCCCGCCCCCTTCACTGGTCCCCTCACGGCCACACGGGACGCAGGCCCCCTGTGTGCTGGGCTCCCTGGTGTGCTCCCCCGGAGGGTTTAGGTTTGATTGGACGTGTACAGAGCTCTTTCCCACTTTAAGGTTCCCGTCAGGTTTAACGTAGCAGAGCAGGTGGTTTGGTATTTGGTTGTTTGCGCCGCTGTCTGCCGGTCCCCGTGGGGGACACGGTCCGGGTAGGGACGCCGTGTCCTGTGGCCTCTGGGTGGGCACCTGGACCCCGCTCTCCCTGGCTGCTGCCATCTGGATGGAGCAGGCTCCCCTCCTGGGAGTCCAACGGGCCCCCTAGAATGCTGGTGCGAATCGTCAGCGAGCCAGGCCTGGGCCCCTGGGTGAGCGGCGGGGTGCGCACCATCACCCCGAAACCCAACAGAGCCAGGCATGTGGGCCGACTCCGAGACACGTGGGTGGTGTCCTAGGGGACGGGACAGAGCTCGTGCCCCTGAGGGCCACGCGGCTTGGGTGGTCAGTCCGCACAGCACGTGGGTGTAGGGTGCCTGGGCCGCAGGGCGAGTCAGGGATGTCCCTGGGGGCCCTCTCCTCGGGCAGGAGAGACCCCGCCGTCCGTGCCAGGAGGAGGCGGCTCCCGGCGGCACAGACGGAGCTCAGCGGCGGCC
>NW_006298521.1:435602-436121 GCF_000327345.1 Myotis davidii
AGGGCAGGTAGGGGCAATCAGGCTTGCAGGGAAGAGCAGTTGGGGGTGAGATCATGCCGGCAAGGGCAGGCAGTTAGGGGTGATCAGGCCGGCAGAGGCAGTTGGGGGTGAGATCAGGCCAGCAGGGGAGAACATTGGGGGCAAGATCAGGCCGACAGGGGAGGGCAGTTAGGGGTGATCAGGCAGCCAAGCAGAGGCAGTTAGGGGCAATTAAGCAGGCAGGCAGAGGGGTTAGAGGCGATCAGGCAGGCAGGCAGAGTGGTTAGGAGTGATCAGGCAGGCAGGGGAGTGGTTAGGGACAGATCAGGCAGGCAGTGAGCAGTTAGGGGCGATGGGCGGGCAGGCAAGTGGTTAGGGGCGATCAGAACAGATCGATGCTGAGAAGGGTTAATGCTGCTCATTTCCCTGCCTGGCCCAGAGCGGGGACCTCAGCAGGCCGGGCCAGGGCTGTGTGACTCAGCTCCCTGACACGCCCGGGCGGCTCATGGGAACCCGCTGGCCTCATCCTCACATCGCCCC
>NW_006298521.1:438035-439799 GCF_000327345.1 Myotis davidii
GCCCTGCTCTGGCCCGTGGGTGTCTCCCTGTGGACGTCTCCCTGTGCCCCACACTCCGCAGATCCTGGGGACCCGTGTCAGTCTCTGCCACTTGTCCGGCCCCTGCCCTTCCCGCTCAATCAGGCCCCGCGAGTCCCCCGACCTCGCGTCTCCTGCATCCGGCCTCTTCGCTCCTTCCCAGGCCCAGCACCCGGGCCCCCCGCCTCCTCTCTCCCTGGTGACCCTGGCGTGTCAGGCTCTGCTCTCACCCTGAGAGGCCGGTCCCTGTCCACACTCCTGCGGGCCCGGGCGCAGCCCAAACTTCTTTAAAAAATTATGTCAGAGAGGAAGGGAGAGGGAGAGAGAGGAACATCAGTGATGAGAGAGAACCATGGATCAGCTGCCTCCTGCACGCCCCACCCTGGGGATGGAGCCCGCAACCGGGGCCTGTGCCCTGACTGGGAATCGAACCCTGACCTCCTGGTTCATAGGTCGATGCTCAACCACTGAGCCACACCGGCCGGGCAAAGCCCAACCTTTAAAGGTGCACGGGGTCCTCTGTGGTCTGACCTCTGACCCCCGACCCTGCACCCTGCGTCCCGGGACTGAGCCGCCTCGCTTCCTGTGTTCCCCGGACCTGTCCAGCCTCGCCAGGCTGTTTCCTCCCTCCTCCCCCCTCGCCGCTTCCTTCAGGAAGCCCCCCTGGCCCCGGCCAGGCCACGCTGCATTCCAGCCCTGCGGACGGCCTGGTGACTGCCCGCTAGCCCTCCGGCTCCTGCCTCTGACGTCCTGGCTTGCGGGCCAGGCCACCCTCCTCCCTGCCCGTCTGCAGAGGTCCTGGTGGGCACATGAGTGCCAGGGGGCTCGGCTCGTTGGCAGGTTTCCTGCTGGGGCTCGACCTTCTCGCTCTAGACCCGTCCTCACGTGCGTTGTCCAGAGCGGGAGTCGCTCCGGGCCTCCTGGTCTGACCTTCGTCCTGGCTGCCGGGTTATTGGTCTGTGCTGACGTGTGGGAGGCCGAGGCCTGTCCTGAGACCTTCATTTAAGTGACCACATGGTCCCCGGCTGGGGCTCTGCTGCAGGCGCCAGTGGGGGGGAGCCTGCCTGTCCTGTCACCATGCCGAGGTCCGGCCGTCTGTCCGTGCCGTCCTCGGGGGAGCACCGTCCTACTCCCAACACCCCAGGCACCCAGGCTCGCTGTCCCACCTAAAAGGGGACGGGCCAGAAGCCCCAGGGCCGGAGGCGGGCGGGCCCAGGGCGAGCCTGCCGGAAACAGACAAGGAAGTCCGCTAGCTCCAGGTTCAGAGCGACTGGAAATAAATGTGAAACTGCACGTCCACGTGACACGTTCTGTCCACTTGACAGCAATTGGTGGACAGTTTCCTGGACACGTGATGATGGCTCGGACGCCAGGGCCATTGTAAAACCAGTTTTAAAATATATATATATTTTTATTGATTTCAGAGAGGAAGGGAGAGGGAAAAGGAGAGGGAGATAGAAACATCAGTGATGAGAAAGTGTCATGGACCGGCTGCCTCCTGCACGCCCCACACTGCAGGTGGAGCCCACAACCCAGGCACGTGCCCTGATCAAGAATTGAACCCTGACCTCCTGGTTCATAGGTCGATGCTCAACCACTGAGCCACACCGGCCGGGCAAATCAGTGTTTTGTAGGGAACGACCTCAAAAGCAGAATCACTGTATTTGGACGGAGAACAGCAGTGCTTTGGAGGGTGGCTGCTCGGGGGCAGGGCCAGGGGGCAGGGCCGAGGGGCACCGTGGGAAA
>NW_006298521.1:439974-441097 GCF_000327345.1 Myotis davidii
CGAGACCCTCCTCTGGGCCCGGGCCCCTTCGTGAGCCCCGTCTGCAGTCTGCAGCGTGGACAGAGCTGCCCTGCATGCCCTCCGCGTGGGGCCTCCAGAGAGCAGCTCCCAGGGGTCCGCGGAGAAACCGACACCGTGAGACCCCCTGAGAGCTGGGGGGCCAGCATGTCGCAGATTCTGGGCAACCAGCCTGGTGTCCAGTGGGTCCCAGTCTCAAATCACCCCCTTTTCTCCCGGCTCACCCCGCCCCCAGAGCCCCCACTTCGCTGAGCGGACGTTTTCTCTCTCCTTTGTCGTCAGCTCTGCATTCTAAGTGGCTCCCCAGTCTGGCTGGAGCCGTGGCTTTTCCCACCCGGGAGGCGGGCCAGGCGGGGCTCCTGGGGGGCAGCGGGGTGACCGGCCTGGGTGGAAGCAGGACCGTCCCCACGCAGCCTCCCTCGGGACGCAGCTCCTTCAGGAAACAGCCCCGCGGGCTCGGAGGCTCCGAGGGCTCTGTGCCCGGGTGAAGGGGGGGTGTGGCGACTCCCTGGGCCTGAGCCCCCCACCCCTCAGGGACCCGCGGGTCTGATGGGGCGGCTCCCTCAGGGCCTGGGAGAGGCTCCTGAGTGGTTGGTTGTCTGGTTTGAGTTAGTGGGTGTTTCTCTTGAAGCGTCTGTCTGTCCGTCCTCCCGAATCACTCGCGCCTTCTCCCCCTTTGCCAGCTCCCGCTGCTCCGCCCTCTGTGCCCAGACCCTGTGTGGGCTCCGGGAGCCCCAGTGAGCGAGTCACACTCCCGCCCCTGAAGGACCCTGCGTCCTTATCAGCAAATAAATAAGGAACATTCTAGAAGGACACGGAGTGACGTGATGGGCGGATGGGGTGGGGAGCACAAGTTAGATGAGATGAGTTGGGGACATCACATCGGATGGCGGTGGAGAAGGGTGTGGGGAGCCCTGGGCCCTGGCTGCTTAGGGGAGACGCACTTCCGTGGTGGACGATGCCCTGCCTGTTCTGTTCCCACATCTCCAGTGGGCACAGCAGCGGCGGCATCTTGTAGACGCCGTGCAGGTGCAGCCCCTGCTGGGTACGCAGCCGTGGCGGCCAGGCCCCGTGGCATCGGCTGCTGCTCCCGGAGACACCGTGG
>NW_006298521.1:441949-444000 GCF_000327345.1 Myotis davidii
CGGCCTCCCGATGCCCCGACCCCGGCTCCGTGTCCGATCCCCACAGAGACGGTCACTGCAGCGTTATTATTTTTTAATATATTTGTATTGATTTCAGAGAAGAAGGAAGAGGGAGAGGGAGAGAGAGAAACATCAATGACGAGAGAGAATCATGGATCGGCTGCCTCCCGCACGCCCCACACTGGGGATCCAGCCCGCAACCCGGGTCTGTGTCCTGACCGGGAATTGAACCCTGACCTCCTGGTTCATGGGTCACACTCAGCCACTGAACAACGCCGACCAGGCCGCTGCGGCGTTATTTATAATGTGGGAACCCCGAAACGCAGCGCAGTTTCCCAAACCTGGGGCTCACTGAGGGGCTGCCCGTGTGGGTGGGAGACGTTTTCAAGCTGGAGACACGGGGTCCTGGTTTTTAGGGAAGATCATGTATCTGGACCATTGGGCGGACTTCCAGCCTCCGTGGCCGCTGACCTGTTTTCTCCCTCCCTCCCCCCAGGTGAGACCACGACCACAGTGGCCCCGCAGGTGCCCGGGGGCGTGAGTGACGGGCGGTGGCACAAGGTGCAGGTGCAGTATTACAACAAGGTAGGCCGGCCCAGCAGCTTGTCCGCCCGAGACGTGGATGCTCTGAAATTGTAAAAAATGTGCTGGTTGAGACATTCCTTAGGACGGGAGCCTGGGTTGAGGGTCTGGGTGACTGCACCAAGCCCGGGACCGGGCAAGATCCGCCGAGGGAGCTCCGGGCGGGCGGGGGACGCAGGGAGCAGCGGTCACCCCACACCGGGGAAGGGCTTAGAAGGGCTTCATTCACTGCCGCTGCCTCGGCCGGGCTGTTCCTGGAGGTGAGAGAGCTCCGTTCAGACCGGTTCAGACCCGGCACCAATGCCCCGTTGGCCGCGTGTCACCGAGCCTCGAAGGGGCGGCATTTCTGGTTTCGTTTCATTTCGCTGGTTCCTGGCTGCTAAGGAAACGGGTTGTTGGTTTTTGCATTGAAATGCGCACCTGGTCTCCGTGGCCGTGGCTCTGCCCGCCGGTGCCCTCCCTCCCGGTGGACGCAGGCCCCTCCCTCCCCCGCGTCTGCGCCGGCCTGTCCCCATCCGGGCGCTCCCGGCTGGGTGAGCCTGGCTGGCGGCGAGGGGCCTCCCTCTGGGAACAGACATGGACGGGGGGTGCGGGGGGTGTTTGTTCCTTCGCGGCCACTGCTTTCAGGCGTGTGACACGCCAGTGACTCCCCCCCACAGGCCTGAGGTCCTCGCTGTCCTCGCCCCAGCCTGTCACCCTGATCCTTGGTCTCTGGGGCTGCCCTTCACACGGTCCTGCTGGGGTCACTTCCCAGGCACCCCCACGGTGACCAGTGTTTGCCCGATGTCCCCAGCCCGTGGGCAGGAGCTGCCCGGTCACCGCACAGGGCGGGCCGGGCCGGTTCTGACCCGCATGTAGACTGTGGGCCTTACTCCCACGGGGGTGGAGAAGTTGGGGAGCGGTGATGTCTGAAGTGACTCGGGGTGGAATCTGAGGAGGGGAGGAGGGGAGGAGGTTCCTGGCGCCTGGGAGGGGTCTGGCTCCCGCAGCCCCGAGGGCCCGCTGCCCGTCACTGCTGTCTGGGGTGGCGGGGTGGCCTTGGCCTTGCTGGATGGCGTGCGGAGGGATGTGTGAGCGAGGAGGGACGTGCGGGGGGCGCAGTGGCTAAGCCACTGGAACAGCAGGCCTCGCAGAGATGTCCATGCGTGACTCCCATCTGGGCTGGCGTCTCCGCCTGGCAGTTTGGCACGATTCTTGGCCCGCGTGAGGGGCTCCCACCTGCTGCTCACGGGGAAGCACCGGAGCACGGAGCCCCCACCCCCATCTGCCTCTGGGGGTCCCTGGGTGGAGGCAGTTGGGTTTTCTGACCTAAACACATCCAGGTATTGGTCACGACACTGCGCACGCCCTCGAGTAGAAAGGGGGCGCTCACTGCTCCAGGGCCGGCCGTCGCCACCTCACAAGAACGCTCCGTGGCCAGGGCTCTCTGACAATATTCTGATATCAAGCAGTGCACACAGTATTTGTCA
>NW_006298521.1:444034-450477 GCF_000327345.1 Myotis davidii
GAGCTGGGCACCCAGATCAGCGGTCCCCGAGGTGTGTGCTTGGGTGGGGGGTAAGGGAGGGTCCCCCTGCATGCCCGGCAGGGGGCAGCCAGTGGGGATGGGCCGGGTGACCCTCGGGCCCTTGCTCCGCGTCAGGGAGACAGGAAGCATGTGGCCGAGTTCGCCCTCCTGCCGTGGGGAGCCCGGCTCCCAGGGCGGCTGCGGTTTGGGCTACAGAGAGCCCGCGCGGCACGTTCTGGAAGCCGCTGCGATGGCTGAAGCAGCAGCGTCACAGCTGAGCAGGGACAGCAGCCCTGGCTGGGTCGCCTCGCCGAGGTCCTCACCATCGCCCGTCACTCTGCGCCCTGGCACTGGCAGCGACCCCCCGGGAGCGCCAGGAGCCCCAGAAAGGGGAAAGGAACGTCCGGAGGAAGGAGGGGCCCCGCCCGCGAGGACAGGCAGGTGGCGGCTTCCTGATCCTGCCAGCGCCCGCTCCGTCCCGCCTGTCAGCACGGAGCTCAGCCCTCCCCGGAGCCCAGCCGTTTCCTCTCGCCCGAGGCTGCTTCTCGAGGAAACCGAGCCATTTGCTCCGTGTCCTGCGGCCTCTGGGAGGATTTGGGATCATCCCCACGTCAAAGATGCGCGTTTTTTCCGAGGCTTTTGTGAAAGACGGGCGAGCTCCCCACCAGCTTGCACGAGTGTGAACGCGCCGGTGGGCTCCGTCGGGGATTTGGGGAGATTACTTACGCCTGGAACTTGGGTGTGGCCGTAACCAGGGCTCTTTAAGTGATTGTCCTGTGGCACCACCTCGCCGGTCCCTCCCCTCCCCCTCACACAGGTACAGGGACGTCTGGGTGGCATTGCTGTTTGTCATAGAGGCCCCCCACCCAGGGCCTGGCCTGTGGCCTGTGTCTAGAAAGGCAGGAAGTGGCTACAGAGAGAGACAGGATTGTACTTTTTTCCCAGAACGGTGAGAATGGAGGCATTTGCTATTTATTGTCTCTTTTGGAGAAAGAGACATCAATGTGTTGTTTCACTTATTTATGCATCGCTGGTTGCTTCTGGTATGTACCCTGACTGGGGATGGAACCTGCAACCTTGGCATGTGGGACGGCACTCAGACCAACTGAGCTCCCCAGCCAGGGTCTGTCATTGTTATCTATACTAGTAAAGGGGTAATATGCTACTTAGACCGGGAGACCTTCCCGGAGACCTTCCGGCCATCCTTCTGGACAACGCCATGGTGGCGGGGCCGAGGTAGAGGCGGTTAGGGATGATTAGGCCAGGAGGGGAGGGCAGTTGGGGGGTGAGCAGACCGGCGGGGGGGGCCAGTGGGGGGCGAGCAGGCCAGCAGGCAGAGTGGTTAGGGGCGATCAGGCCTGGAAGGCATGTTGTTGTTTAGGAGCCAGTGGTCCCGGATTGAGAGAGGGATCAGGCCTAAACCGGCAGTCAGACATCCCCCAAGGGGTCCCAGATTGGAGAGGGTACAGGCCAGACTAAGGGACACCACCATCCCTTGCATGAATTTTGCGCACCAGGCCACTAGTTTTTTAAATAAAAGTGGGTACATGGTTCTCTCATAGAATCCAACTTACAGGAACCAGTTCAGAATTCTTTAACAGAGCACAGGGTCGCCCCTGAGGTGGAGTGTCATGCAGCCGTGACAGCTCTGCGTGCCCAGGCTGAGAGATGTCTGAGGATGTCGTCGATAGATAAAAAAGCATGTTACCGCCTGGCTGGTATTGCTCAGTGGTGCAACGTTGACCTTTGAACCAGGAGGTCACGGTTCAATTCCTGGTCAGGGCACATGCCCAGGTTGTGGACGCAATCCCCAGTAGGGGGCGTGCATGAGGCAGACGATCAATTATTCTCTCTCATCATTAATATTTCTACCTCTCCCAATACAGTTATTTCTTTTCTCAATCATCACGGTGAGAATGGAGGCATTTGCTATTTATTGTCTCTTTTGGAGAAAGAGACATCAATGTGTTGTTTCACTTATTTATGCATCGCTGGTTGCTTCTGGTATGTACCCTGACTGGGGATGGAACCTGCAACCTTGGCATGTGGGACGGCACTCAGACCAACTGAGCTCCCCAGCCAGGGTCTGTCATTGTTATCTATACTAGTAAAGGGGTAATATGCTACTTAGACCGGGAGACCTTCCCGGAGACCTTCCGGACATCCTTCTGGACAAAGCCATGGTGGCGGGGCCGAGGTAGAGGCGGTTAGGGATGATTAGGCCAGGAGGGGAGGGCAGTTGGGGGGTGAGCAGACCGGCAGCGGGGGCCAGTGGGGGGCGAGCAGGCCAGCAGGCAGAGTGGTTAGGGTCAATCAGGCAGGAAGGCAGGCAGGTAAGCAATTAGGAGCCAGCAGTCCTGGATTGCAAGAGGGTAGTTTTAAACAAACAAACAAAAAATAAAATGAAGACCTATGTGCGGGCATTCTAATTAAGAAATAGAACATTGTGCCCAGCTCTGATGGTTCAGTGGTTGAGCGTCAACCATGAACCAGGAGGTCATGGTTCAATCCCCAGTCAGGGCACATGCCTGGGTTGCGGGCTCGATCCTCAGTGTGGGGCGTGCATGAGGCAGACGATCAATTATTCTCTCTCATCATTAATATTTCTACCTCTCCCAATACAGTTATTTCTTTTCTCAATCATCATGATTTAAACCACCTCCTAACCCCTCCAGGTCACTGCCTCACTCAGCTACCACCCTCACTTGCCCTCAGCCCCCACTAGCTACCCCCACCACCCTTGTCATGCAGCCCCAGGTTCGTAAGCTGCTGCCTCGTTTGCCCTGACTCTGCTGACTGACTCCAATGGTGTGGCAAAGAGAAGACCTAACGGAGACTTGACTGAAGCATTTAATTACTCAGAAAAGAAGGAAGTTTGTTTAGAATTTAAAAAAAATGAAATACAAAATAGCAGAAGATGTGGGATGCAGTTAAAGCAGTGCTGAGAGGTAAATTCATAGCACCAAAATACTTACATGAGAAAAGAGGAAAAGTCTCAAGTCAGTAATCTAAGCTCCCACCTCAAGAACTTGGAAAAAGAACAGCAAAATGAGCCCAGAGCACGCAGCGGGAAAGGAACAATAAAGACGACAGCAGAAACCAGTGACGCTGAAAACAGAAAAACAATAGAGAAAAACCAACGAAACAGAGAGCTTTGGAAAGATCAAAAACATTGACAGTCATTCTAGCAAGACAAGGACAGAGAGGAGACATGGATTACTAACATCAAGAATAAATCCCCAATTCCTCAAAAAACACCAACTACCACAGCCCACCCAGCGTGAAAAGTAGTTTGAATGACCAAGATACTCTTCGGGAAACGGAACTTGTAATTTAAAACCTCCCGCCAACGAACTCCCCCGGCCCAGGTGGTCTCGCTGGGGCATCCCGTCAAAAGTCTGAAGAGCCACATCACTCCTACACCGTCTTGTGCTCTGATACCCAGAGCAGATGAAGACAGTACCGACGGGAAAACCCCGGTCCACGCCCCCACGCCCCCCGTGAATACAGACACAGCCCCTGCCCCGCGGAAACCTGTACCCGAATGCCCACAGCAGCTCTTCTCACCACAGCCGCTAACGGGAGGGAAGCAGGCGTGGCTGCGCGGGCGGCGGCGGGGTCCCCGTGGTGATGGAACGTCCCTCACCCTGATCACCAGCGGCCGCACCTGGGCCGTGTCGTGCCCGCTCCTGCGGGGTGGCTCGCACCGGGGGCCCCGGGGGACAGGTGTCAGGTCTCCGTGGTGCGTTCACTCGAACATGCATCTGAGATGTCCTCACAGTAACAGGCTTCGGCCGGTGACGGCGGTGCACGTATGTGCTGGCACACGCCTGCAGTGTGTTCCTGAAGGGCGCCCTCCCCCTAGAAAAGCAAGTCCGTGAGCACCACGCGTCCGACAGCTTTGCTGGGTCACCAGCCGCCCCCGGCGTGTTGTGGGAGAACATCAGGCGTGTACTCTCCCTCGTGGTCTGAGCCGGGGGCGCCATTGAGGCTGTTCCTGTGACGGGTCCCCCCGGGCGGAGGCCGCTGGGAATCGGGTCGGGGAGAAGGGAGGCGGCCTCTGTGTCCGTCTTATCCCTGTCTGCGCGGGTCCACACAGTCCCGTGAGCTTCCTTAAAGGTCCCGGCAGGAGGCCGCTGGGGGTGGGATTAGGAACCAGTTTAATTTCTCCTTTTATTTATTTGTTTTGTTAGCATCCTCAGTGGAGGATATTTCTCCCATTGTTTAGAGAGAGTGGAAGGGAGGGTGAAGGGAAGAGAGGAGAGAGAGAGACATGGATGTGAGAGAGACACATCCACTGGTTGCCTCCTCCATGAGCCCTCACGGGGCGGGGAACCCACAGCCCAGGGGTGTGCCCTTGGCCAGAATCGAACCCGAGACGCTTCGGGTTGAGGGCGGGTGCTCTAGCCACTGAGCTGCCGGTCAGGGCTGATTTCTTCTTTCAGACTTTCTGTCGGAAAAGCCGTCTGACCTAAGGAACGTCCACGGCAGGGAAGCGGAGGTTTCTGGAAGTGTCGTGAGCTTTTGCGAAGCCTTTATCGCGAGCCAGGCGGGCACCTGGCCCCCCGTCGTGTCAGAGGAGCGTGTGGGGGTGTCCTTCCCGTGAGCCCGGCCCAGCCGGCCCCGTGGGGACAGTCGGCCCTTCTGTCGCCCTCTGGCCGCGTGTCCTGCTTAGGCGGCCATTTCAGGGGGAATGGCCTTGGCCATGTGATCCCTGGGCAGGTGATGAATGTCAAGTATCCATGCCGCCGTAACAGGTGGATTCCCTTGCCCTGGGGGTCAGAGGGGGTGCCTCCTCCCCGGAAACAGCCTCCGTGGGTCCAGGGCAGCCCCGGGAGAGGGGGCCCAGCCGGCCTGGGAGCCGGGGCAGGTCGCCTGCTTCCTCTCCGAAGCGCCTGGCGGGCGGGGAGCCACCTGCTGTGGAAACAGTTCCCAGGGGCAGCGCAGCCCGCCCAGCTGTGTCCAGCCCGTCATGGAAAGTCCCGCAGGCCGGGCGCCCTGACGTCCCCTCCTCCCCCGCCGCCATCTCGCACCCCCACCCGTCCCAGCCCCCCCTTCACCTCCCTCCGAGGCCTGGAAATGAGCTGCAGCCCCCACATCCCTCTTCCCCTCAGTCTCCTGTGCTTTCTGCCAGCCAGCCCAGCCTGCCCCCTTCTCGCTCCCCTCCCAGCCCGGCACCCTCAGGGCCTGCAGATGGGGAGCGGGGGAGGGGAGGCTGGTCAGAGGAGGTCGCGGCCAGGGCAGGCCTGGAGTCTGGGGGTCCCGGGGCCTCTGCTGCTGTGCACACTCTGGGAACAGAGAGGGGCTTGTGAGGGTCCCAGCAGGAGCAGGCTGGGCTTTGAAGCAGCATGTGTGCATGTGTGCGCGTGAGTGTGAGCTGGTGTGTGCATGTGTGCGCGTGAGGGTGAGCTGGTGTGTGTGCATGTGTGTGCGTGAGTGTGAGCTGGTGTGTGCATGTGTGCGCGTGAGGGTGAGCTGGTGTGTGTGCATGTGTGTGCGTGAGTGTGAGCTGGTGTGTGCATGTGTGCGCGTGAGGGTGAGCTGGTGTGTGTGCATGTGTGTGCGTGAGTGTGAGCTGGTGTGTGCATGTGTGCGCGTGAGGGTGAGCTGGTGTGTGTGCATGTGTGTGCGTGAGTGTGAGCTGGTGTGTGCATGTGTGCGCGTGAGGGTGAGCTGGTGTGTGTGCATGTGTGTGCGTGAGTGTGAGCTGGTGTGTGCATGTGTGCGCGTGAGGGTGAGCTGGTGTGTGTGCATGTGTGTGCGTGAGTGTGAGCTGGTGTGTGCATGTGTGCGCGTGAGGGTGAGCTGGTGTGTGTGCATGTGTGTGCGTGAGTGTGAGCTGGTGTGTGCATGTGTGCGCGTGAGGGTGAGCTGGTGTGTGTGCATGTGTGTGCGTGAGTGTGAGCTGGTGTGTGCATGTGTGCGCGTGAGGGTGAGCTGGTGTGTGTGCATGTGTGTGCGTGAGTGTGAGCTGGTGTGTGCATGTGTGCGCGTGAGGGTGAGCTGGTGTGTGTGCATGTGTGTGCGTGAGTGTGAGCTGGTGTGTGCATGTGTGCGCGTGAGGGTGAGCTGGTGTGTGTGCATGTGTGTGCGTGAGTGTGAGCTGGTGTGTGCATGTGTGCGCGTGAGGGTGAGCTGGTGTGTGTGCATGTGTGTGCGTGAGTGTGAGCTGGTGTGTGCATGTGTGCGCGTGAGGGTGAGCTGGTGTGTGTGCATGTGTGTGCGTGAGTGTGAGCTGGTGTGTGCATGTGTGCGCGTGAGGGTGAGCTGGTGTGTGTGTGCATGTGTGCACATGGGTGAGGGCTGGTGTGTGTGCATGTGAGCACATGAGGGCTGGTGTGTGCATGTGTGCGTATGAGTGTGAGCTGGTGAGTGTGTGTGCATGTGTGCACATGGGTGAGGGCTGGTGTGTGTGCATGTGTGCACATGAGGGCTGGTGTGGG
>NW_006298521.1:450488-451303 GCF_000327345.1 Myotis davidii
GGGCTGGTGTGCGTGCACGTGTGCATCTGAATGTGAGCTGGTGAGTGTGCGTGCATGTGTGCACATGGGTGAGGGCTGGTGTGTGTGCATGTGTGCAAGTGAGTGTGAGCTGGTGAGTGTGCATATGTGCACGTGGGTGAGTGTGGGAACAGATGCCCTGTGACCTGAAATCCTCGTGTCCCGGAGGCACAAAGCCGTCTGTCCTTTCTCCCTGGGGACGGTGTGGGCTCAGCGGGGCCATCCCGGGGGCCCAGGCGCCCCTCCTGGCGGGGATGGCAGCGGTCAGATCTGTGGGTCCCACTGTGGAGGGAATGAGCTCCTGTGGGTGCCTGAGCCCGCCCCCCCCACCCCCCCAGTTCATGCCGAGCAGCAGCGACCCCTCTGAGGAGACCAGGTTGCCAGGTCCTCCCCAGAATGGGGGTCCAGTGTCTTAAAGGAAAACTGTCCGGAAAGGCCTGGGGCTTTGGTCCTTAATGTTAAACTTAAGTAAATGCTTTTACAACTTAATTTGGGGAACTCTGAGCTTTTGCCCACAATCTAATTGACTAAAGAAGCAAAACTTTTTAAAAATACGTTTTTATTGGTTTCAAAGAGGAAGGGAGAGGGAGAGAGAGGGAAACATCGATGAGATAGAGACATTGATCAGCTGCCTCCTGGGGTCCGAGCCCACAACCCCCCACCCCCCTGTCCCAGCCGAGCCCCCGTGGGGACACTCAGCCACTGAGCCACACCGGCTGTGCAAAGGCAAGACTTTTTAATGCTGCAGAAAAGGCCCCGGCCCGACTGCAGGCACAGGGAGGCGGGGGAGGCGGGGG
>NW_006298521.1:451351-451717 GCF_000327345.1 Myotis davidii
CGGTGACAGCCCTGGTGAGAGACAGCGGGGCCTGGGACACCCATTGTCCTTGTGGAGCCCCAAATCCAGTCTGCAGCCATCAGCCGTTTCCCGGCCTTGGGGAGCCGGCCAGTCAGCAAGGTCTGCAGGGGTGGGGAGCAGGTGAAGTGGACATGTGTGGGGTCTGCTCATGTGTCCTCCCGTGGCCGAGCTGCCCGGGGCCCTGCATGCAGTGTGAGCAGGCAGGTGAGGTCTCTGCAAAGGCACTAGGAGGGCGGGGGCGGACAAGCAGAGATGAGAAAAATCCTTGACAAGAGGGGTGAGGCGTTGGCAAGGGTGGGAGTGTCCGGGTAAGTCTGCCTGTCCCGCAACCTGTCTTCCTGCATT
>NW_006298521.1:451778-452890 GCF_000327345.1 Myotis davidii
GGCTCCTCCTCCTGAGGAGTCACACCTGCGTGGTGCAGGTGGGGAAGTTGGGGCACAGGGAGTGGTCTCCCCAGATCAGGCCCTGTCACCTGCATGCAGGTGTGGGAGCCCCTCCCAGGCCGCCCTGGGCCTCCAGGAGCCGTTTGAGTTCCTGCAAAGGCCTGTCGGAAGGTTCTTAGGGAATTCGGTTTGGATCCTGGAAGCGTGTGTGTGTGTGTTCATGTCCACCGATGGGCCTCAGAGAAACGCCGGCTTGCCTCTGAGGGTGCCGTCCGCTCTGTGCCGGGACCAGCAGGCTCTTGCCCACGTGTCTCGGGGCGGCTGCCCCCCGTGGGCTGGTTGGGCACGCCCAGGCGCCGGGCCTGATCGCGCCGTGAGAGGCGCCCACACAGTGCGCCCTGGGACCTGCGCAGGCTGCACCGTGACTGTGACATGCCTGCAGCCCAGCCATCTGTGGATTATTTGATATGAAGCCCTTTCACCGTGTCTGACACGGAGCCCGGATCCAGTGTGTCCCCGGACTTGGCCTCCCGGTGTCTGGTTTCAGCGCCTAGGCCTCCCCGCTGCCCCCAGCGTTTGAAACCGAGCCCCCCGCGCCCCCCGCGTCCCCAGGAGGGCCCGGCGGTAACAGCAAAAGGCTGGGGAATGTGAGCGGCTCAGGACAAGGCTTTGTGCACAGAAGTCCCGCTCTAGACGGTGTGAATGCGGCCCCTCAGGGGCGGCCTGCAGGGCGGGGAGAGGAGCACACCCCCCTCCCCAGGTGGTGACTGGCTGGTCGCTGGCCGAGGTGCGAGATGAGATTTGCAAGCCGGTTGCCCCTGAAGTCCTGGCGGGTCTGCCTCCCGGGCCCCACCCACTGCCACCTGCTGGGCACGTGGGGCTGCAGCCCACCATCTGGCTGCATTTCCCCTGCAGTTTGCGAATCTGTGCCTGCTCCACCCCAGGTGTCCCGGCCTGGCTCCTGCAGGGGCGGGGTGGGGGGAGGGTCCGTGAGCCGCGCCCGTCCTGTGCCTGGCCCCCTTCGATGCGGGAATGGTGAAATACTCTGCATTGCCGCACAGTCTTTTTCTGTCGTGCAAGCGGGTGGCAAACTTCACAGATTCATCTTAGAA
>NW_006298521.1:452922-458421 GCF_000327345.1 Myotis davidii
GCTGTCGCCCTGTCCGATTTCTTTCCACGAGATGGCCACCCTCCCCCGTCCGTGCAGGCCCAGCAGCACGGGGTGGGCTGTCCTTCCGTGACACAGTCCGGCCACACACACCTGCCGGCGTCTGCGGTTCTCCTCCCCGTGCCGGTCACTTGCTCAGGCCGTGCCGGGGGAGCACCCTCCCCGCCCCCCGAGTGCCTGATGGAGGACTCTCTCCCATGGCAGCGTGTTATTGTGTCACCCGTGGCAGGAGGCTCCGTGCCGTGTCTCCTCCTCATTTTACAGATGGAAATGGGGTGGAGTCCCCAGAGGGGACCCAGATAGAGAGCGACCAGGGGGGCTCCCGGAGTGGCCCAGAGGGACCGGGGAGGGGTGGTAGATGCCCAGCCCCACCGCTTTCTCACCTGACATTCGTGTGACATTCAGTCAGGCGTTGAAGGTGAGCTATTGAGCGGCACTTGGTGCAGTGACAACATGGAGCCATCGTCACCCTGACCTGAAACTCCCTACCCATCAGCGACCACGTCCAGGTTCCCAGCCCTGGATACCACTGGGCTGCGTTCTGTCCGTGGACGTGCCGGGTGGACCTTTCCTGTAACGTGAATTACATGTACAACACGTGTCCGTTTGTGACAGGCTTTCCCTGGGCATAATGTTTTGGAGGGCCACGCACAGTGTAGCAGGTATCCCACCCCGTTCCTTTTTCCTGGCTGAGTAATATTCCACCAAATAGACATACCACAGTCTGTGCGTCCACTCGCTCATCTGTTGGTGGACATGTGGGCTGTTTTAACATTTAGCTTCTGGGAACTCTGTGCACAGGTTTGTTTTTGTTTGTTTGTTTTTTAAATATTTATTTTTATTGATTTCAGGGAGGAAGGGAGAGGGAGAGAGAGATAGAAACATCAACGATGAGAGAGAATCATGAATCGGCTGCCTCCTGCACGCCCCCCCACTGGGGATCAAGCCTGCAACCCAGGCCTGTGCCCTGACCGGGAATCAAACCCAGAACCCTTCAGTCCGCAGGCGGATGCTCCATCCACTGAGCCACACCGGCAGGGCTGTGCACAGGTTTTTGTTTGCGTCCCTGTCGCCTGTCCTCTCGGGTCTGTACCGGGAGAGGAATCGCTGGGTCACATGCTAACTGTGTACTTAACGCTGTGAGGACCCGCCCGTGTATCCTGACTCGGCTGCAGCGTCGTCTTCCTGTGACCCACCCCCATCCTCCGCCCCCTTGGTGTCCTCTTGGTGGCAGGTGTGTGCCCCTCGAGCTGCTGGCTCCGGAGCAGCAGGGGAGGGGGCAGCAGGCGGTGCCCGTGGAGCAGGGAGTAGGCGCTCAGACGGACGTCACCGTGCGGCCTTCCCGCTGGTCCTCTCTTGCTTAATCTGAGAGGCTGGTTCTGCGGCCCCCAGGCTGGCGCCTCGGCCCGAACGGGATGCGTCTGGGAGGAGCCGGGAAGCGGTGCCGGGCCCCGGTGCTCAGAGGCGTGGGATTCCTGAAAGCCGTGCGTGCGGGTCTGACTAGCGGTGCGGGGTTCTGGAGTGCGTCCGGACGGTGGGCGGCCGCGGGGCCATGAGAGCTCCCCAGATACAAGTGGTTTGTGTGTTTTTCTGGCCCCCGTCGTTCCCTGAGTCCCAGTTTGCAGCCCGTGCAGTTTCGTAAACAGCAGCTTCGTGTCAGAGCCTCCCGGGATAACTGATGTTTGCATCCCTCCCGGCTCTCACACCCAGCCCAGAAATCCAAATTACCAGTTGCAGGGACAGGACGGGCCCGCGCGGCTGGGACGGCTCTTTCCTGCGATCGCACCTAGCAATCAGGCGCCGTAATAGGCACTGTCCGCGCCCCCAGCGCCTGCCCCCGGAGCGGGCACATTCCTTTTCTGCTCATCTAACCACGCTGAGCTCAGGGGTGAACTCTGTAAGGACACAGCTCCGCAGGCCGTGTGGTCTCCCAGCCGGCGAAGGAAAACGGCAAAAGCTATCTGGGGGCTGGGCGGCCAGAGGGTGTGTAAACGCTTCTCGTGGATTTACCGAAGAAGGTGCCTGGGACACCCCTGCCAGCGTGCCCTGCTGAGCCCCTGTAACACAGGAAGGACAGGGGTTCGAGTATTAAATCGTGTCCGGCAGAGAGCCTCAGGTACAGCGATGGGCCCTGTCCTGATCGATGGCGGCCCCAGTGGGGCAGGAGCTGCAGCGGAGCACCACCTCCAGGGGGTCCTCCAGGACTGTTCCAGGGAGGGAGGCCGCCTGGCTGAGCGCCTGTGACCAGCTGCTCCAGGTCTTCCCCCAGCCCAGTAGCCTCAGACCAGTAGTCGCGTCTTTCTGTTGGAATGAACTGTAATTCCTTCCCTCCTCAAGGGCATTGAGAGCGGTTTATTTATATTCCCTGTTTTTCCAACCACCTATTTCCAATCCTATATAATAAAACCCTAATATGCAAACTGACCAAACAGCGAATGACCGGCAGAACGACCGGTCGCTATGATGCGCACTGACCACCAGGGGGCAGATGTTCAACACAAGAGCTGCCCCCCAGTGGTCAGTGCACTCCCACAGGGGGAGCACCACTCAGCCAGAAGCCGGGCTCATGGCTGGCAAGTGCAGCGGTGGTGGCAGGAGCCTCTCCCACCTCCTCTGCAGGCGGGTGATGAGGAGCGAGGGGTCCCGGACTGCGAGAGGGATGTCTGGCTGCCGGCTTAGGCGGACATCCCCCGAGGGGTCCCGGACTGCGAGAGGGCGCAGGCCGGGCTGAGGGACACCCTCCTTCCCTTCCCGTGCATGAATTTCGTGCCCTGGGCCTATAGTATTAACGTAAAATGGCATGAAGTTGCATTGTGCTGTCTGCCCAGCCTGAGCGCAGAGCTGCCGCGCGGAGGGGCGGAGCCTGTGGTTTGGGGTGATGGGGAGGACCTCGCGCCGGGCTCTGCGGGAACGGGAGGAAATGTCCCCTCTGTGGCGGGGAAGGGGCCGTTGCGTGTCGCGAGGCCTGTGGCGCCTCACATGTGCCACCGGGTGGGGCTTCAGGCCGCCCACAGGTGGTTCGGATCCGAGGGAGGTGGAGTTGCCCGGCCCGGCCTGCCTCTGCCTGTGGCTGCATTTTGGGGACCCCGAGACCGTTTGTGGCGTGGCTGGTGCGCTTGGTGTCTGTGAGGGGCGGCCGGGACGTGGAGGGCTGCCCAGGGACAGGGCGGAACACAGGCCGCCTCCAGGAGGGAGCTGCTGCCGCAGGACTGAGCAGGTGTCACGCTCAGTTGCTGATTCCAGAGGAATTCTTACAGCAAGCTGGGGCGGGGGTGTGTGGGGGTGCGCTGGACGGCCTGGCGCAGGGGGGTAACCTCACGGGAAAGCTGGGGCTCGATCTCAGGCACAAAGGGGTCAGCCTCAGGTCAGCAAAGGGAGTGGGAGGTCACTCCAGGGGGAAGAGAGGCCTGGCCCGGACGTGACCACGGCACCGTGCCTCCGGGGAGGCGTGGGGCGTCCGTGGGCCGGGCAGTGGCGTCCTGGTGCCGCGACTCCAGGAGCGTGGAGAGGGGGCCTGCTCAGGTGCGTGGACGGGGCAGCCCACTGGGACTCGGGCAGAGCGGACGTGCAGAAGGAGGGAGCCCAGAGCTCAGGGTGGCTGCTGTACGAATACCACCCACGGGGCTGAAACACACAGTCACTGTCTCACAGGCCGGGCGTCCGAGTCAGGGTGTGGGTGTCGGCAGGGCCAGCTCCCCCGCGGCCTCTAGGAGGCTCCCTCCGGCCTCTTCTAGCTCCCGGGGTCCCGCATCCCCTGGGGGTCCAGCATCCCTCGTCCTAGCTCATTGTCACATGACCTTCTCCCTTGTGTCTCTACTCTGTGATTGTCTTCTTAAAAGGACTCTGGCCATTGGATCAGAATCCCCCATACTGCAGTGTGCACTCATCTTTTTTTAATATATATATATATATACACTAGTGGCCCGGTGCACAAAATTCAAGCACATTAAAAGGGAATTAATTAGAAGAGGTGGGGTTGCGAGCCTCACCTCCCGGGGCCCATTGCCGGGGTCGGGATGTGAGCCTCGTATCTCCAGACTGGTGCAGGGGGTGGGGATGCAGCCTGCTGATTGGTTGTTACATGACAGTGTCCCCACCAATTTGAATATTATCCTATTATTAGTATAGATGTTTTCATTGATTTCAGACAGGAAGAGAGAGAATCATGGATTGGCTGCCTCCTCTACAGCCCACACTGGGAACAAGCCCGCAACCTGGGCATGTGCCCTGACCAGGAATTGAACCACGACCTTCTGGTTATAGGTCGACGCTCAACCACTGAGCCCCGCTGGGCGGGCAGTGTGGCCTCATCTTAACCACATCTGTAAGACCCTGAATTCGAAATGAGGCTACACTCCGAGGTCCCCTGGAGGACATACATTTGGGGGTACACTAATTTAAAACAAGGCTGGGGGCTCCTTGGCCCCTTGACCACATGCACCCATGTGCCCACCCTTCTGTGGGCGGGGGCACGTCCACCGAGGACACTGATGGGGCCACCCTGACGCCCCTCTGCTTTCTCTTCCGACAGCCCAACATCGGCCGTCTGGGCCTGCCCCACGGGCCGTCCGGAGAGAAGGTGGCCGTGGTGACCGTGGACGACTGTGACACAGCCGTGGCCGTGCGCTTTGGTGGTGTCGTCGGGAACTACACCTGCGCAGCCCAGGGCACGCAGAGCGGCTCCAAGAAGTGAGTGTCCCCGGGGGAGAGGCCCAGGCAAGAGGCCCAGATCCACCCCCATAGCTGCCACTCCAGAGAGTGTCACTGGGCAGGACCTGACGCAGGGAACTCCAGGACCCCAATTGGGCTGCAGGCATATGCTCTCCCCTTGGTGGGGGCATCTTCTAGAACTTTCTAGAATAAGCCCCTTTATTTACTAGAGGCCCGGTGCACGAATTCATGCACTGGGGGGAAGGGGGTCCCTCAGCCCGGCCTGCACCCTCTCCAATCCGGTACCACTGGCTCCTAACCGCTCACCTGCCTGCCTGCCTGATCGCCCCTAACCACTCTGCATGCCTGCCTGATGCCCCTAACTGCTCCCCTACCAGCCTGATCACCCCCAAACTGCTCTCCCCTGCTGGTCTGATTGCCTTGCTCTCCCCTACAGGCCTGATCACCCCTAACCACTTCTGCCTCGGCCCCCGCCACCGTGGCCTTGTCCGGAAGATGTCCAGTCTTATTAGCATATGACCCTTTTATTAGTATAGATTTTTAAATCTTTTTTGTTTAAAGTACGACATATGTTCCCTTTTGTCCCCATTGACCTCTTCTAGTCTGCCTCCATCCCTGCCCCAGGCCTACACCACCCTATTGTCTGTGTCTGCAGTTTGTGCACAGATGCATACAAGTTCATTGGTTGATCTCTTCTCCGCTACCCTCCCGTGCCTTCTCTCTGAGGTTCAACAGTGTTCATTCTGTGTCTCTGGGTCTATTTTTATCATCAGTTTATTTGGTTCATTAGATTCCACATATGAGTGAAAG
>NW_006298521.1:458445-459409 GCF_000327345.1 Myotis davidii
TATCCGGCCGGGCCACAGTCTGTCCCTTTAGATGTAATTGCCAGAGCCATGTCCAGACCAGCCCCGGGGGGTGATCGCGCTGCTGTGGGCGTGGGGCAGTCACGTGCCTATTTCTCCTCCCCCACCCGTCCCAGCTGGGAGGGAGGGGCGCCGAGCCCCTGGGACCGACCAGGAAGCCGTGCCCGGAGAGACCTGACCCCGGCCAAGGCCACGTGACTGCTCGGGCAGCACCGGGGTTCTGGTTGGCTGTGACCTTCCTTCAGGGTCATCAGGGCCGGGGGAAGGTCGCACCGCTAATTGGCACTGTACGTCCTGTTTTGACGTGGACTGGGCCAGGCGCTGAGCAGGACTCGGTGGGCGGTCGCCGGGGGGTCAGGATCTGATGTGAGTGCCAGGGAGCCGAGGCACGGGGAGCCGGGCGCCACGCGGCACCGAAGTCGGACCCGCCTGTGTCCTGACCTGTGACCCTGCCTCCCAGGCCCCTGTTCAGTGATTGACATTCAAGATGATGCGCGTGGTGGCAGCAGAGGCCACGTGACATCACAGCCGTGTTGGGCCCTGTGCCTCCCTCTCGCCTCCGCCCGACGAAACCGAGCTTGTCTTTCCTCCGCAGGTCCCTGGACCTGACGGGCCCTCTGCTCCTGGGGGGCGTCCCCAACCTGCCCGAGGACTTCCCCGTGCGCAGCCGCCAGTTCGTGGGCTGCATGCGGAACCTGTCCATCGACGGCAGGAGCGTGGACATGGCCGGCTTCATCGCCAACAACGGCACCAGGGCAGGTAGGGCACGACCGCCGGGCAGTCAGGGGCGGGGCCACACGGAGGGCCACCTCCACGCCCGGGCAGTGACGTCCCTGGAGCCGAAGCCGGGCGTGTCCAGGAGGGAGCGGAGCCGGGCTTGGGGCGTGCTGCTCTCGGGGGCTGGGGTCCTGCACTGTGGGGGGCAGTGACCCTGCTGGGCCGGCTG
>NW_006298521.1:459475-460386 GCF_000327345.1 Myotis davidii
TGCCCCCAGGGGGGGGCCCCGCTGCCCGCCTCCCCCGGCCGCACTCCTGGGGCTGGTGCTGGGGTACGGCACGACCCGCGTCACGTCCCTCTCTGCTTCCAGGCTGCGCTGCTCAGAGGAACTTCTGTGAGGGGACCTGGTGTCAGAACGGGGGCACCTGTGTGAGCCGGTGGGACACGCACCTGTGCCGCTGCCCGCTCCGCTTCGGCGGGAAGAACTGCGAGCACGGTGAGCCTGGCGCCGGGCCGCTCCCCGGGGGTCACTCGAGGGTCGCTTTGAGTGCCGCTGCCCGGGGCGGGCAGGCGCTGGGGGCATGTGGGTCCCGGGCGAGGGGCCTGGGGGGAAGCGGGAGCAAGCCTAGCCCTGGGCGGGGTGAGAGGCTGAGGGCTCATGGGGGCGTCTGAGCAGGCGAAATGGGACAGAGACGGGGCATCTGGGACAGCACAGGACATGGCGCCTCATCTGAGCAGGGCCAGCACGAGGTCCGAGTCTGAGGGTCAGGCAGGCGAGGAGGGTGGCCCGAAGGGACAATGCCCAGGCCCAGGCGCCCTGCCCCTCTCGCCACCCCGAGGGGCCCTCCCATGGCCACTTGCCCACTGGACCGTGTTGTGGGCATCCAGGCAGGGCCTTGGCTGCCCCGCCCACCCCTGCGTTGGGTACAAGCTGTGGGCTCTGCGGGTCTGAGCGATGCAGGGGCTCAGAAGCTGTAAATACAGCCGAGAGGCTCCGTCGACGTTTCTCTAAACGGAAGGTAAACCAGGGGTGGCTGAGGCCGATCAGTTCCGGCGTGTCCCTGGGTCGGCCTCTGGGCTGCCCCGTGCTCATTGCTCTGAGACGTCCCGCCTGGGAGACGCCCGCTGGCCCCAGGCCCCCAGGACAGGAGGGCACCTGCCCTTCCCAGCACGGGGCCG
>NW_006298521.1:460456-461284 GCF_000327345.1 Myotis davidii
GATCGGCTGCGGCTCTGCGTGACGGTTCTGGGGACACGGGGTCCCCAGCTCCCTGGGATCCTCAGAGCAGCCGGTGAACCAGAACAGGTGGGAACAGAAGCAGCGTGTGAGGAGAGTGGAGCTCCTGCCGCCAGCGCGGCTTGCCTGTCCGGCCCGCACCCTGCGTAGGCTGCAGCGTGCGGACGGAGGCCTGGGACGTGGGTCTGTCACATCACAGTCCTCGTCTGGGACAGCTCACTGTCGGGCAACTTGTTCTTCCAAAGACTTTCTACCCATTCAGTTTTTAGATTCATTGCTTGGTTTTGCACCTCTCTTTGCCCTTTGGACTGGGCACCCAATATACTCTTTCATATAGGTTCCTGACTCCCTCTCAAATACTGCCTTGTTCCACCCACACTCCCTGGTTCAGTGTAGGCCCACAATGAGCATTGCTCAAATGGATGATACATTTGCCTAATTTATACAAGCCCCTTGTGGGTCCAGAGAAGTATCATATTATCTACCACAAGTCTATTCTTTAATGATTGCGTGTATACTCATATTGCCTCCCACAACAAATCATTGAAGGTAAGTAATGTACTTATTTAGATCATGTTGGTGGAGTGTTGAGGACTTAGCAGATGTCATATCTAACCTAGGCTCAGCTCAGAACAAGGTGGGACCTCACAATTAGCTGGCTCAGAAAAGAGCATTAAGACAGGAAATAGTAGAAACCTCCTTTGTGTCCCAGAGCGCCCGGCACCTTCGAGGCCTGTTTTGGGCAGCAGGTGGGCCGGGCTCCTGGGCGCCTGTAGGCAGGGTGGCCCAGCCCTGACCGGCCGGCATGTG
>NW_006298521.1:461495-462857 GCF_000327345.1 Myotis davidii
GGACAGTGGCTGTGGCCGCCGTGCCCCCGGGTTCCTGTTATGGAGGCCGGAGTGCAGCCCCGGCTGCGCCAGGGAAAACAGCTGCCAGGGTGGGGTCACGAGAGCAGGAAACAGATGCCGGCGCTCACGAGGCTGTGGCCTGGCCGGGCCCCGGGCGCCCCCTGCTGCGGTCTCTCCTGAGCCGGGGGGATGACGGTGCCGCCCCACGGGGGGATCAGGGCGAGACCTGGCCCTGGTGCTGCCTGCCAGACGCAGTCGGACCCCAGGAACGCAGTGGCTGGCTCAGCCTCGAGGTCTGTGTGGCACACACCGTCTTTCCAGGTGTAACAGCCGAGGGGCTGTTGTCACCCACCTGGGAGCCCTCAGCTGTCCAGTGGCCTTGCCAGGTCTGGGCCCATTCCCGGGCATGTGCTGGGCTGGGAGCCCACACAGATGACTGCCAGGCGCCGTGGCGCTCCCTGCTGGCTCGCGCTGTCCTGCCAGGAGACGGTCCTGTGCGCAGCCCCCACTCCTGCTCCTGCTCCTGCCCAGGCGGGTGTCGGAGGGACAGGCAGGCCAGACTCTCAGGGCCCCTAGCACCCTGTCCACGGAGCCCAGGGACCCCGGGCCGCCCCCTCTGCCTGCCGTCTCACCTGAGAGCCTCGCTGTGCCCTGGCCACGGGGGGAACCAGGCCTCAGCCTGACTCCCCAGGACGGTGGCCTGAGTCCCAGGTGGGCTTCCGCAGAGCCCACGCTGCCTGGATTCGGGGGCCGCTGCCGTGCCGACGGGAGTCTGAGACCGGCCTTGGCCTGAACATGGAAAGGCCCGGTGTGCGCCCTCCCCGGGAACGCGTCCCCGACCCTGTCTGACCTCGGGGTCCCTGTCTGTCTGCAGTCATGCCGCACCCCCAGCGCTTCAGCGGGGAGAGCGGCGTGTCCTGGAGCGACCTGGACGTCACCATCTCGGTGCCCTGGTACCTGGGGCTCATGTTCCGGACCCGGACGGCGGACGGCGTGCTGATGGAGGCCACGGCGGGCGCGTCCTCCAGGCTCCACCTCCAGGTGAGGACGGTCCCACCTGGGCCCCGGGGCAGATGTGCGGCCGATCGATGTAAGCAGGGCGCTCCGCAGAGCTGCACCCACGGGACCCCCTGCCCTCACGTCGGCCCCCTGCCCTCATGTTGGAGGCCAGTGTGGGCAGGGCCCCCAGTTCCTTAGGATGGAGCCCCCAGGGGCGTGGCCAGCCCCGTCCGGCCAGGGCTGGGGGCACTGCAGGCACGTTTTCCGGGCACCGCAGGCCCGGGCCGCTGATCTTCCCTGATGACCGTGTCATTCCATGAGCTCCCCCCCGCCCCGGGCAGCCCAGGAGTGAGCTCTGGGCCG
>NW_006298521.1:462895-466964 GCF_000327345.1 Myotis davidii
GACACGCTGTGCTCGGGGCAGGTGGTGATGGAGCCGCACCGCGCGGGCAGCGGGGTCTCTAGGAAAAAAGTATGCGTCTGGCAGGAACAGACTCCGGCTGCTGGAGTAATTATGTTCCGGGCGGCTCACCGGGGAGCAAGGTTTCTGCCGGGGCCTGGGGCCCTCCCCTCTCCGTGGGAGGCTGGGTGGCAGAGCAGTGGCCGTGGGGAGGGCCCTCCTGGCCCCAGTGGCCACCCAGACGGCCCCAGGGTGGTCCCCAGAGGCCGGTCCCGGGCTCTCCAGGAACCCCTGGCTCACGCTGTGTCCTATTTTGAGTTTGATATCATAGGAAGTAATATGAAGTGGGAACGTGAGCCCGAGGGCAGCAGCATCGGGTTCTGGGCCTCCCACAGGCCGGAAAGCGGCACCGTCAGTCATTGGGCAGCCCCAGCAATTGGGTAATGGCTTCCAGGCGCCAGAACCCCCCGCATTGTCAGCGGGATAACCGGGCTGTTGGCAACGCCTCCGAGTCCGCGACAGGTGTGAGGTGTGAGCAGTCGCCGCAGGCCGACCCGCCCACCGGTGTCTCCTTTGTGTGCGGACGTGTCATTTCTATTGTTGCTCCGCGGGCTTCGGGTTTTGTTGGCAAAAACAGTGACGGGAGCCTGGCCGCTGACTCAGTGGTTGAGCGTCAGCCTATGAACCTGAGGTCACGGTTCGATTCCCCGGCGGGGCACAGGCCCGGGTTGCGGGCTCCATCCCCAGTGGGGGGCGTGCAGGAGACGGCCGGTCGGTGATTCTCTCTCCTCATGGATGTTTCTCTCTCTCTCCTCTTCCTCTCCCTTCCTCTCTGAAATCAATTTTTAAAATATATGTTTGTTAAACCTGCAGCCTTGATTATGAGCTCTGGCCGTTTTGCTCTGTAGATGTGGGGGCTGTGTCATCAGGTTGTGCAAGCTCAGAGTGGTTTCCCTGGAAAAGGGACGGGGGGCATTTTGAACGCCCCCCTCATCTCTCGGAACGTATTCTGCCCCGCCCTCGGCTTGGTCTCCCGGTGCCGTCGGGGTTCCGCTCAGCGCCTGCACGATGCGTCTCCTCTGCCCCTTTCCCCTCAGCGCCCCGGCGCCCGTACGTTTCGCTGTGCGTGTGAGGAGCGCGGCGGTGGCTTGAGACTGGCTTTGCTTCTGTTTTGCGAGTTTATGGGATCCTCTTGACACAAGGTCACGACGGCAGCGGGCGTGTCTCTGCTCCACACGGGGCCGGGGCAGCGATGGTTGGCGATTCTAAGATCCCTGCACCGGACGCTGCAGGGCTCACACGCCGGCGGAGACCGTTTCTATCGAAAAGAAAGCTAACGTCCCCGACAGCCGTCACTGAGGAGTCATTTTGGTTTTGTTTTTTAACTCTATCCTTTTTTTTTTTAAGGATGTGTTGATCTCAGAGAGGAAGGGAGAGGGAGAAACATCCATCAGCTGCCTCCTGCACGCCCCCACTGGGGGTCGAGCCCGCAACCCGGGCCTGTGCCCTGACGGGGAATCGGACGGTGACCTCCTGGTTCAGGGGTCGATGCCCAACCACGGAGCCCCGCCGGCCGGGCTCTCTCTCTGCCGCTCGAAGTTACAGTGAGGTCAGCGACAGTGTCATTTCCTGACCTTTCTCACGTGTGTTAAACAGGGTGCGTGGGTCTAATGTCACCAAACGCAACGTTTACCTCCGAAGCGAAG
This sequence comes from Myotis davidii, assembly GCF_000327345.1. NCBI lineage: Eukaryota > Metazoa > Chordata > Mammalia > Chiroptera > Vespertilionidae > Myotis > Myotis davidii. The sequence continues at coordinate 464,599 of NW_006298521.1, forward strand.
AGGGCGCGGCCCCCGGAGCCCGTTCCTCGGGGGTCCCGTGGTTCCCTTACCTGTTCTCGCGTCTGCGGCTGGCGGTTCTGCTCTCTGGGTTCCCCGAGGTTCTGGCTCCAGTTTCCTGCTTTCCTGGTTTTCAAGCGCACGGTCTCGCCTCCTGGGGGACGGGGTTATTCCTGGTTGAGAGCTGGGCCTCGGGCTGACGTCGTGGCGAGAATCGGTCCCTGGGACGGAGGAGGCGCGGTCGCCCGTCTGCTCTGAGAGCTTTTGTCCCCCGGCCCCAGCGCCGAGGCAGCTGTGCTCAGTGGCCGCGGGGGAGGCCCGCACGGCGGTTGTCAGTCGCCGGGCGCGGGTCTGCTGGAGCTGCAGCCGGGGGCTCTGTGTTGGCCTCACTTTCCTGGGTGTTGTCAGGAGGTTGTGCCAGTCACCCCGACCTTCACCCGGGCGCCGTGACCTGGGCATCCCCCTGGCTTCGTGGCTCCGTTTCCTTTAAGTGGGAATGGCTCAGGCCCGTCACGGGGCTGATTTCTGGTGCCTGTGCGTGTCCTTGAACACGTGACCTGAGTCTTGTCTCAGAAAGGGTCACCTTTACACCCAAACGCAGAGCCCGCGGGCCCCGAACCGCTGTTTGCTCCCAGTGCCGAGTCCAGTGGGTGCTGTTGTGCTGGACGCTGCCCGCGTCGGACGCTTCTTTTATCTTCACCTGAGGATGTTTTCCCATTGATTGTTTTTTTAAGAAAGGTGGGAGGAGAGGGAGAGAAGCATCAATGCGAGAGAGACACGTTGATTGGTTGCCCCTGACGACGGCCGGGGATTGAGCCTGCACCCGAGGTGCGTGCCCTTGACTGGGAATCGAACCCAGGATCCCCGGCCTGTGGACCGACGCTCTAACCACTGGGCAACCGGCCAGGGCAGCAGCTGAACTTCCTACCACAGAAAGGGCATAGCGTTCTGAAGGGCGCCACAGGCCACGGGAAGTGAGGCGTGGCCCACGTTTTGGTCCATCTCCGACGCAGCGCCCGTAAGTCTTCCCGTGGCTCCCCGTCCCACAGATCCTCAACAGCCACGTCCAGTTCACGGTGTCCCACGGCCCCTCGGACGCAGCGTCCCTGCGGCTGTCCCGGTCGCGCGTGGCTGACGGCGAGTGGCACCACCTGCTGATCGAGCTGAAGAGCGCCAAGGAAGGCACGGACATCAAGTACCTGGCGGTCATGACCTTGGACTACGGCATGGACCAGGTGGGCTGGCACTGGCACCTCTGGATCAGACCCCTTCATCGGGTCTGCGGGGAGCCCACTGACCCTCCCGCGTACCGGGACCCCCCCCCCCAGGGCCCTGGTAGATTTGGGGGCGCCCATTCTGAAGCCCCAGAGTCTGGGTCTCTCTTCTGCCTTATGCTGAGGTCCCTGGCACCTGCGCCTCGTCCCCTGCCCGGATGTCCAGCTCCCAGGGTCAGGACCTGGGCTTCATCCGTGTGTCCATCCTGGCGCCATGGCTGCCGTCATCAGGGGATCTCAGCGGGCCTGTTGAGTAACGGTTGTGTGCTCAGCACTGTGCCTTCGGGCGCAGAGATTAAAAACCTCGGAGTGGACGGTGCGTGCAGGTGGGCGAGCAGGGAGCCCAGGGACCAGGGGGGCCGTGGGACAGCAGCGAGGCGCACCTGACCCAGGCGGGCGCGTGGCAGCCGGCAGGGCGCACTGGGAGCGCTGGCTGAGCCACACGATCACCACGGTTTGTGGGAGAGGAGAGGCGTGTTTACAGGATGCCTGGGCGACTGTTCGGTGCCCTGGGAGTCCAGGCTCATCTCACCGCGGCTCTGCGATGAGCAGCTACGGGTCCCACGGGCACCCTTCCGGCTCAGGGTCTGCTGGTGCCCCCTAAGATGCTCCCATCGTGGGCGTGTTTTCCATTCGCTGCCGTCTCCCCAGGTCACCAGCTCTTTCCCGCATCGTGGCCAGTCATGGAGGGGGAGGTTGCCTGTGTCCCCCCGCTGACCCTCTGGGCTGCGCTGGGACACGGACACGGGGCCTCTGACCCGGTTCCCACGCCTCGCGTGTCACACACAGATAGTGGCCGGGTTTTCCGAGAGAAGGCTGAGCCCTGCCCACTGTTTTATTTTTATTTTTTTTAATGTATTTTATTGATTTCAGAGAGGAAGGGAGAGAGAGAGAGAAACATCTATGATGAGAGAATCATGGATCGGCCGCCTCCTGCACGCCCCCCACTGGGGACCGAGCCCACAACCCGGGCCTGTGTCCTGACCGGGAATCGGACCGGGACCTCCTGGTTCGTAGGTTGATGCTCAGCCCTGGAGCCGCCGGCGGGGCTGCCCGCTGCTTAAAGGCCGGGGGCCTCCGCCTGGGGGCTTGCCC
>NW_006298521.1:467745-468441 GCF_000327345.1 Myotis davidii
TCTTCGTCTTTTTTTTTCTTTTTCCATCACCTGATATTTCCCTTTTAATTACTACCTTCTTATTTTTAAACAGTATTAGTACTGCTACCATTTTACCATCTTTTAAAGCGCCATTTTATTTTCTCTTTATTTTAGTTTGGGATTAGTGTTCTCCATTCTATTTTCATCGTTATATTATTGGTTGTTTCTAGTTTGCACACCCCGCATGCACTTTCCCTCGTGAGCCCACCCGGGTCGCAGGGATGCGGGGCCTGTCTCCTCCTGGAGCGCAACCTGGGGAGGTGGGCGACCTGTTCTGCCGTCACCCCACCTCCCGGCTCCCCTCGCCCCCTCGTCCCAGGGCCCTAGATAAACGAGGTGTCACTTTAGAAACCAGGGGCAGACGGCACTGGGGGTCCGTAACCGCCGGGGACCGTTCGGGGCTCCTCCAGCCAGAGGCTCCGGGATCGAGTCCGCTGGCCTTCCTTTCCACAGGGTGTGAGGATGGGGGAGACGTCCACCAACATCGCCACGCTGAACATGGACGACGCCCTCAAGGTCAGGGTGAAGGACGGCTGTGACATGGGTGACTCGTGCGCCTCCAGCCCCTGCCCTCAGCACAGCCACTGCCAAGACGCCTGGGACGGCTACACCTGCGTCTGCGACAGAGGTGAGTGTCCACTGCCCACGCCCCCTGCCCACGCCCGCTGCCCACGC
>NW_006298521.1:468516-470011 GCF_000327345.1 Myotis davidii
CGGTGCTGCCTGTGGTGCTGACACTGCCCTGGGGGCTGCGCTGGGGCCCGGCTTCCCAGCGACCCTTCGTGTCGGGGAGCCCCGAGCTCCGGTGTGTGACCAAGGAGTGGGCTGGCCGTCTCTCTTCCTTTAAAAAAATTTTTTTTTATTTTTCAATTTATTTCAGAGAGGACGGGAGAGAGAGACATAAATGATGAGAATCATGGACCGGCTGCCTCCTGCACGCCCCTTACTGGGGATCGAGCCCACAACCCGGGCCTGTGTCCCGACGGAATGGAACCGTGACCTCCTGGTTCATAGGTCATAGGTTGACCCTCAACCACTGAGCCACACTGGCCAGACTGGGCCATCTCTTCTTTTTTTTTAAAAAAAAATATATTTTATTGATTTTTTACGAGAGGAAGGGAGAGGAATAGAGAGTTAGAAACATCGATGAGAGAGAAACATCGATCAGCTGCCTCCTGCACACCCCCTACTGGGGACTGAGCCCCCAACCGGGGATTGAGCCCCCAACCAAGGTCCATGCCCTTGACCAGAATCGAACCTGGGACCCTTCAGTCCACAGGCCGACGCGCTATCCACTGAGCCACACCGGTCCGGGCAGGGCCATCTCTTCTAGACGCATTCCCGCGCCTCTTTTGCTCTCGGGCAGAGAGGCCCCAGGCCCCAGGCCCCCGCCTCAGGGCTCGAGATGAGATGAGGAGAATTAGGTGGAAGTACACATTTTTAAAAGCGTACATTCAGGGTTTGCCTCAGGATTTGGAGGTGCCGTAGCTGTGCCAGCGGGCACCCGCCACCGTGTGTCCTCGGGGGGCTGGGACCCTCTGCCCGTGGTTCCCGTCCTCCCGGGGACGCCTGGGAGCCCTTGTCTGTGAGTCCGCGTTGGGCCCACTGGGTGCTCACGTTTCCCGTGACACCGGGAGGCTGGGGAGGGCAGTGGCCGGGGCGTCGGACATGAGGGTCTGGCTCGGGGGGCGGGGGTCATGCCGGCCTGTCCCCACAGGGTACTTCGGGACGAAGTGCGTCGACGTGTGCCACCTGAACCCCTGTGAGCACCCGGCGGCCTGCGTGCGCAGCCCCGGCACCCCGCGGGGCTACGTGTGTGAGTGCGGGGCCAGCCGCTACGGGCCGTACTGCGAGAACAGGTGAGAGGTGCACGGTGTCGTCCACGCGGTGCTGCTCCCGCCAGTTTCCCCTCGTGGTGACTCAGCCCAAAATGCATACAATTCTGGGTCAAGGACCCGTTTTCAAATCGGCACGGAGTAGATGAGAACCAAGGCAGGCGCCTCGCACGGACCCCGGTTGAGCCCGTCTCCACCGGAGACTTACGACCTGCTCGCTGACCTCAGAGCAGGGGGAGCGGAGGCCGGTCAGGCGACGGGCTGGGGGACGGGCGGCCGCCTCACCTTCGAGGTCACTCACCTCAGGGTCACCAGCTGGCTCCCCCGGGGCTGGGCGGGCCGATTCTGAGCGCACTGGTCCAGCGGTGGCTGCT
>NW_006298521.1:470048-472286 GCF_000327345.1 Myotis davidii
CCGGGGCTGGGCGGGCCGATTCTGAGCGCACTGGTCCTGGGGTGGCTGCACGGAGCTGCGGAGAGGCGCGGGTCACCGGGCGGGCCAGGCCGCTCTGGCACCCGGGGCCGTGGCCAGCGTTTGCCCCTGGGCCGGGGGGACCACGGGTGCTGCACAGCCCCTCGTCCCAGGGCAGCCGGCTCCGTGCTGCGTGGGGGTGGGGTCGAGGGAGGCCGTGCAGGAGCGTCCGTGTCACTGTGCCCGGGAGCCGGCATCCGCTGTGGGTGCTGCACAGAGGGGACCCGGCGACGTCATGCTGGCAGCGAGCCGGGGTGGGGAGCCCTGTGTTTCCAGGTCGAAGGGAAAGTAAACACGTCATTTAAAACGAGTTCTGTAGGTGGAACTCTCCTGCCGTGGGCCCCTCAAGACTGGAATTAGGACGGGAAATTCTAAGAGGTGGGGGCGATCGAGGGGGGAGGCAGGCAGAGGGAACTGAGGCCCCTCGAGGGGGAGGGAGGTGCCGGCTCTGGGCCCCAGCAGGCTTCCTCTGACTCCGAGAAGACAGTGTGCACCTCTCCACCTGCTTCCTGACAGGATCGACCTCCCGTGCCCCAAAGGCTGGTGGGGGAACCCCGTGTGCGGCCCGTGCCACTGTGCCGTCGACAAAGGCTTCGATCCCGACTGCAACAAGACCAGCGGGCAGTGCCAGTGCAAGGTGAGACCCAGCCCACGGTGGTCTGCGGGCACGTGTCCCTCACCCACTCCTGGGTGCCGAGCCCGGGAGGTGGCCCTGCATGCACGCACACACAGACACACCTACATGTGCATAGACACACACATGCACACACCTACACGTGCATAACACATGCATGTGCACACACCTACATGTACATAACACATGCACACACACCTACCTGGACACATGCACGCACACATCTTGAGCCCAGGGAATCACGTACACACACACCTACATGTACATAAACACACCTACCTACACACGTCAACACATGCACACGCGTCCCGAACCCAGGGCATCACGTGCACACGCACTTGCCTGCTGATGTGGGTCTGGGTGTCCCGCTGCCCCGAGGTCCTGAGGCCCCCGGGCTGCCTTCCCCTGGGAGCGGCTGGGACCACGGGACTAGCGTCCTCAGCCCACACCCGGGACCCCGAGCAGCGTCCGTGGGGGTTGGCTCATCTTCGGCACCGACCACGAGCCCCCCACGTGGCTTCTGGCGTTCGCAGGAGAACCACTACCAGCCCCCGGACCAGGACGCCTGCCTGCCCTGCGACTGCTTCCCGCACGGCTCCCACAGCCGCGCCTGCGACGCCGACACCGGGCAGTGCGCCTGCAGGCCCGGGGTCATCGGCCGCCAGTGCAACCGCTGCGACAACCCTTTCGCCGAGGTCACCATGCTCGGCTGCGAAGGTCAGCAGTGCCCCTTGACCCCCGTGAGGCCGTGTCGCAGGGGCAGGCCGCTGGGCATTTTTTGCGTGCATGTGTGTGTACATGTGTGTGCGCGTGTGTGTGTGTGCGCGCACCGCACACTCTGGCGTTGGAGGAATGCTCAGCTTAGGGTCTGCCCACCTGGCGCTCTGTGACCTTGGCCCTCATTAGAGCTGGTCGCCCGTCCCGTCCTCACTGCCGGGGAAGGTGGAGGTCTGGTTTGGGGGCGGGGCCCCCCAGGGAGGAGTGAGCAGAGCCCTGTACCCTGGGGTGGCCGGACCAGGCTGAGGGCCCCCCTCTGCCCCCCAGTGATCTACAGCGGGTGTCCCAGAGCGTTTGAAGCTGGCATCTGGTGGCCGCAGACCAAGTTTGGGCAGCCAGCCGCGGCGCCGTGCCCCAAGGGATCCGCGGGTAAGGGCGGGGCCGGGGCGTCCACGCGGGCAGGAGGGCGGTAGAAGCGCGTGGTTGCGGGAGAGAGGCCCAACCTCACGGACGTTCCGTGTTCCATGCTGAGAAACGGTTTAGCCCAAGTGTTGGGGGACGTGAGGAACTGCTCCTTAACGATAAGTGACAAAACCGGGGAGGGCAGCGGGGCCGCACACAGCACAGCAGCCAGGGCTGCTCCCCGTCAGCCGGTGCTCTCTGTAGAAGCGGGGAGCTGCATCTGCCCGTGAGGGGTGGAGCCCACAGCGTGGGTGCGAGTGGGTGCGTGTGGGTGCGTGTGGGTGCGTGTGGGTGCGAGTGGGTGCGAGTGGGTGCGTGTGGGTGCGAGTGGGTGCGAGTGGGTGCTCCGGAAGGGGGGGCGCGGGGGT
>NW_006298521.1:472630-472953 GCF_000327345.1 Myotis davidii
TGGGTGCATGTGGGTGCGTGTGGGTACGAGTGGGTGCGAGTGGGTGCATGTGGGTGCGAGTGGGTGCTCCGGAAGGGGGTGCGCCGGCTTCTTTCTCGAGGACTTGCTCCGATGTCTGCCTGTCATGGCAGGGCTCTGGCCACCTGCTCGCAGACAGCCCACAATTCAGACCAGTGATGGCGAACCTCTGAGCTCGGCGTGTCAGCATTTTGAAAAACCCTGACTTAACCCTGGTGCCGTGCCACATGTAGAAATTTTTTGATATTTGCAACCATAGTAAAACAAAGACTTCTATTTTTGATATTTATTTTTGATATTTAAAT
>NW_006298521.1:473311-474175 GCF_000327345.1 Myotis davidii
CCGGCCCCTCCCACTTGGCGTGTTTTTCAGCCAGTTGTTGGCTTGACAGACCCTATTTCACACCAGTTATCAGCCAGGGTCGTTTTGTGTGTTTTTTAAAATATATTTTTATTGATGTCAGAGAGGAAGGGCGAGGGAGAGAGAGAGAAACATCAATGATGGGAGAGCCTCATGCATCGGCGGCCTCCTGCACGCCCTACCCTGGGGATCGAGCCCACAGCCCCGGCCTGTGCACCGGAACCGAACCGTGACCTCCTGGTTCCTAGGTCTAGGGTGCTTTTACAGTGATATTCGGTTCTCTAACAACATAGCAGTAAAATCACAATCTTTACAGAGGAGAGCGGAGCCAGAGAGGACGTTATGAAAAGTTTGAAGTGCACACAGTACTTCCTAGGGGCCTGAGAGCCAATGTGCCTCCTGAGGGTAACGAAAGCTCAGGGAGTGCGGCCACAGGAAGGGGCCTGTAGGACCCCGTGGGCAAGAGCGAGGAAGAGGCCCGTTTCTCCCTCTGTCGCTCTCATCCTCTCCCCCTCCCCGCAGTGTCCAGGCAGCACATTACCTGTCAATGTGCACTGAGGGGCGGGCCCTGCAGCGACTCATGGGAGCCCCCGTACCTTGGACCTGACTCAAGGCTGGACCTGAGCAGGACTCCCCCTACTCTGAGCTGGTGCTGGCCACGCCCCCGCAGGGCTTCTCCCTGGCGCCCCCTCCTGCCTCGGGGAGGGAAGCAGCCGCCATCTCCACCCGCTCAGGCGGCCAGACGGCCTGTGGGACCTGGGGGCCCCGTGCGGTAGCCAGGCCTCCGGACGCTGCACCCCGAGCTGAGCACCGTCTGTCTGTCTGTCTGTCTGTCTGCCAGGATGT
>NW_006298521.1:474423-474755 GCF_000327345.1 Myotis davidii
CGGGGAGGGGTCAGCGGCTCTGGCCTCGTCTCTTGTCTGTAAAAGGGGAGGTGGGGCCCTCTTGGTCCGGCCTGCTCACTGGGGACCCACAGAAACACACACGGCACCCGGCCAGGACCCGGGGGGCAGCGTGCGCAGAGGCGGCGAGAAGGCGGAGCTGGGGGAGGCTGCCTGGGGAGTGGCCTGGGGTCCGGGCGCGGGTCCAGCCCTCCACTCTGGCTTGGAGAGCCACAGGCCCAGGGAGGGACGAGGACGGTGGCCGGCCCTGGGCGGAGAGACCACATGCCAGCGCCCGGCGAACCCAGTGCCCCGGTGCCCAGGACGCGCTGCTG
>NW_006298521.1:475014-475415 GCF_000327345.1 Myotis davidii
CGCGTTCCCCTCCCGCTCGGTGTAAAGCGCCCAGGAAGACGGGGTTCTGGCTCGGGTTGGGGCTCCCGGGGGCAGGGCCTCAGGCCACGTGTGAAGGAAACCACCGTCCCACAGTCCTCGCGGTCGACGTCTTCGACAAGTTCAACTTCTCGGGAGCCTGGGTGCCGCGGCTCGAAGACATCCGGGAGGACTTCCCGAAAGAGCTGGCGTCCTCTGCCTTCTTCTCGGCCGACTTCTTCCGACCCCCGGAGAGGAGAGGTGAGCGGGGAGCCAGGGCTGCGTGGGGCCTCCTGCTGGGGGGTGGGCTGGGGGCTGCGGGGAGAGCGAGAGGCATTCTCACAGCAGAGCATGCCCCGTGGGTGCATGTCCCGTGGGTGCGGGTCCCGTGGGTGCAGGTCTCG
>NW_006298521.1:476562-478783 GCF_000327345.1 Myotis davidii
CGTGCCCAGGTGCCGTTGGCACCGGCCTAGCAGTGTGATTCCCTCGAGGGTCTGTCCCCCACGCCTGTCCTCAGGCTGCGGGCCCGGCACCGAGGGCTGCTGGGTGACGCTGGCTGGGGAAACAGCTCCTGCCCAGGGGCTCCGTGGCCGTGCGCAGAGTCAGGTACAGGGCCCTCACCCTCGTTAGTGGGGTGACCCTTGTTATTGGGGGGACCCCAGGAGCTGGGATATTCGCCTGCTGCTTTTCAGCTGCCGTCTCAGGCCCCCCTGCCGCCCCCGCTGGTCTGTGTTGTGGGGCCACCCTTGCCATGCACATGCTTTCTCCTCACTTTTTATATTTATTTATTTTTATTGATTTCAGAGAGGCAGGGAGAGGGAGAGAGAAACATCAATGAGAGAGAATCATTGATCGGCTGCCTCCTTCATGTCCCCACACTGGGGATCGAGTCCGCAACCCGGGCCGGTGCCCATATCGGGAATCGAACGCGGGACCCCCTGGTTCATAGGTCGACACTCAGCCACGGAGCCCCGGGCTGGGCAGGACCGGCAGATCCGGAAGCCTTCACAACGCGAAGATGTGCAGCTCTGCAGGGTGGGCTTTCAGGCAAAGGGACGGTGTGGGCGAGGCCTTTTCAGACCTCCAAGTGCCAGGTGACAGTCCGCTCTGCCCAGCCCCCGGCGTTTCCGGGTCGGTCTCCCCAGCAGAATTCGCGACAGGCCCCCCCTTCTCCCACAAGCTGGGTCCCCTGAGAACCTGGACCACCAGAACCCTGGGCTCACATTGGGCTTTTCCGCACAGTTCGCGCTGCTGGAGACGCGGGAGCGCACCAAGCCCGTCTGCGTGTTCTGGAACCACTCCGTCACGTGAGCCGCGTCTCCACGGGGGCTCTGCGGGGGCCGGAGCGTGCCAGGCTCCGGCCTCTGGGGGAGCTTCCCCCGGGGGGGTCCTCTTGCTCGTCCTGGGGTGTTTGGGTCCCCTACACACACGGTTACAAACACACCTGTGCACATGCATGTACACACACGTGTACACACAGGCCAATGCCGAGATAGGCCACGCACCCGCAGGGCTGCCCGGACACAGAAGCCGATAGGCGCCCCGTCTCTGCCAAACCAGGCGGAGGCTCACACTGAACACTCCCGGAGGCAGCACTCAGAGACGGGCCCAGGGACCCTTCTGCCGACCTGGGCGTCCCAGATGCGTGGGGGGTCCCTGTATCAGCCGGGGGTGCCGACCTCCCCTGACCACCGCGAGACCAGCAAGGCAGCCGCGAGGCTGGTTCCACCCCGGGAACCGAGCTGCCTCGGCGGGGCCCTCCCTTTTCTGAAGCTCAGACAGAATCTGTGCAGCCAAACCTCCCCCCAATCGTGTCCCACTGGGGTGATTGGGGCCGAGTTGGGCGCTGAGGCCGGGGCAGCGAGCCAGGCCCCCCACTCGGCGCGCACTGGGGAGCAGACCCTGTGCGTCCCTTCCTCGTTGTTTCCCGAGTTCTGGTTGACGAGCAGCGGCGTCTGCACCGGAACAGATGTCCGGTTACGAAGAGCGAGAGCTGTGCGGGCTCACGGTGGGGGCGTGGGAGGGGCTGCGTGGCCATGTGAGGCCCGGCCGTCACAGGCCCCACCTTCAAACCCTGGCGGTAGCCGAGCTCTCATTATCCCCTCTGCCTGGCTGTACAGTCATCCCACATCCTAGTTCTTAGCAAATGCCTTCGCCTTCACAGCCCATTTTACAGATGAGTAAACTGAGGCTCAGAGAAGTGAGTGGATTTTCCCAGAGTCCGGAGGGCAGGGCTCCCTCTGAGGTTGAGATGCACTCGTAGCAGCTTGCGGTTTGGGGCTCCCCACCAGTTAAACGGGAGCGTCATGGGGCCCTGCCCCCAGGCAGCGGCCGTAAAAGGTTGCACAATGGGGAGATGAAAGTCTAAGGAAGGTAATGTCTCTAGACTCAAGGAGCAGGCTGAGGAACAAAGCGGCCCTTTTAACAACCCTCTAATGTTTCCCACACAGGGGGCGGGGCCAGCGTCCATTTAAGTTTTACTGGATGACACAGCGGGAGTGCCGGGGACTCATCAGAGGCCGGAGGGCGGGGAAGTGGTCCCAGGGTCCGAGGGAAGGGGGCTGTGGGCCTCCGCCTGACGGGCACTTGTGGGCGCAGTGAGGGTGCGGCAGGCAGGGGCAGGAGGCCTCGGGGAGCCCGGAGCTAGAGGGACCCCCCCCATTT
>NW_006298521.1:478809-480900 GCF_000327345.1 Myotis davidii
CCAGGTGCCCTGCCAGTGCAAGCCACACCGCAGCTTCGCGGTGCTCATGGACGTCTCCCGGCGCGAGGTGGGCACCCACGGCGGCCCTGCCCGCCTGGCACGCGTGTCCGGGGCATTCGCCCTTTGGGGCTCGAGCCTGGCCCCACACCTGCCCCTCCAAGGCTGTGTCTCTCCTTCCGCGGGCTTTAAACCTTTAAACCGAGCCACGGAGCGGCCAGGCTGCTCGCGGTTGCGGTTCCGTAACGAAGCGCCCAGGGCTTCCACCGAGGCCTGGCTGCGTGAAAGGAGCCGCCTGGACCCCCCTCACTCCCAGCGGGGCCCCCAGCCTGTCAGGTGACCAGCTTCACCTCATGTTAAAGTTTAAGGAAGGAAAGTCGTCCGGCCAACGGAGGGAGTGTCTCCCTTCAGCCGCACACGCTGGCCCCAGGGGCCCCAAAGGCAGAGGAGGCGGGGCCGGCATCCTCCGGCCTGGGGTGCGATGAACGGGCTGGTGGGGGCGGTGAGGTCAGCCTGGTGCCCGCGCTGGACTCCAGGAGCCCCTTTCCAGGCCTGGGTTTTGTGGGGGAGGCCCGGCCACCGTCCCCCCAGGGGCTCTCTGTGCCGCTGCCGGGTCTGTCGCTCCTGCGAGGTGAGTCAGCCGGACGGGCCTCCCCTGACAGGCGCCCGGAGCAGGTGGCAGAGGGCCCGGCCTGGAGGGTCAGTCATTCGAGGTCTTTGTCCCCGGGATTGGGGGAGCCCCCGGCCAGGAAGCCAGGCAGTGCCCCGAGTGGATGGAGGCCCAGGACACTGGAATTTAAGGGGGCCCCAAAGCCAGAAGTCTCACTAGCCCCCTGGCCCCAGGGGAGCCCCGGGACCCTGGCCTCCAGGGGACCCTGGGTTGGCTGCAGGAGGAGAAACCCCGAAGCGCTCGGCCTCCTGATCCCCGGCCAGTTCAAGCCCCGGGTGCCCCTGCTCAGAAGTGTGGGTGCAGAACACTCCCCAGGGCTATGGGGGCGGAGCTCTCTGCTCCCCAAATGCCAAGACCCTGCAGGTCTGATAATGGCAGTCCTGGCTTTCGGGTAAACTGAGTCTACGTGGAGGTCCTGCCCAGGTCAGGGTTCGGGGGGCGGCCCGGGGCCGCCTGGGCAGCAGGGTGATGTGGCCCTTTCCTTCTCTTGTTATTATTTTATTGCGGCAAAAAGTACATAACACGAAGCTCACCATCCTAGTCGCACCGAAGGGAGCACAGGCCAGCACGCAGCACATTCGTGAACTGTTATGTGACCGTCACCACCATCTGCCCCCAGAACTTTAAAAAAATACTTTGACTGCTTGATTAGTTTCAGAGAGGAAGGGGGGGGAGAGAGAAACATCAATGAGGAGAGAGAATCACTGATTGGCTGCCTCCTGCATGCCCCACACTGGGGATCGAGCCCGCAACCCGGGCCTGTGCCCTTGACTGGAATCGAACCGTGACCTCCTGGTTCCTAGGTCGACGCTCAACCCCTGAGCCGCGCTGGCCGGCCCCCGGAACTTGTTTATCAGCCGAACTGTCCCTTCGGGTTTTGTTCTGGGTGTTTCCGCCCCCGAGAGCCTCGCGCAGTCACGCCCAGTCTGGTTGTCATCCCACGTTGATGAGCCTCTGCTGTGGGGCTCCTGGACCCGCGGCCCTGACGCCCCCTCGCCTCCGCCCGCAGCACGGGGAGGTCCTGCCCCTGAAGATCGTCACCTACGCCGCCGTGTCCCTGTCGCTGGCCGCGCTGCTGGTGGCCTTCGTCCTGCTGGCGCTGGTGCGGACGCTGCGCTCCAACCTGCACAGCGCCCACCGCAACCTCATCGGGGCGCTCTTCCTCTCGCAGCTGGTCTTCGTGATCGGGGTCACCCAGACGGGAAACCCGGTGAGCCCCCGCTGCCCCCCTCCGCCTCCCATCTTCCTTCTGCGGACAGTGTTGCTCCATGGAGAGCCACGGCCGGGTCTGGTTTAGGAAGATGACCTTGGCCCCAGCGGGGAGGGGAGAGGCCAGAGGTCAGAGGTCAGAGGAGCAGCCGCGGTGTCAGCCTGAGCCCTCAGTGAGCAGGGCTGCAGCGGGGCGATCAGGGCCCAGAGGGGAC
>NW_006298521.1:481103-481486 GCF_000327345.1 Myotis davidii
GGCCCTCAGGTGGGGCGGCCAGGCCCTCAGGGGGGCAGGGGGGCGACCCCGGGAGCGTGAGGCCTGCACGGGGCCACCCGCTGGCTTCAGGGGCTTTTGTAAACTCCCATTCGCCTCCCCGGCGAGTGCTGACCGCCTGGTTCCCGGCAGGCCCGCGGCCTTGGGCTCATTAGCGTGTGGCCTCAGTTGTTTCTGGGAAAGGCAGTCCACTTAGTGCCGAGGGCTGAGCACGGACGCCCATTAAGTGTGACAGGGTTGCATTTCTAGTAGCTTCTTTAAAAGGTGGTTTATGGGTTTGCCTTTCACACTGCTGGAGGCCCAGCCACAACCTCCGCCGCCCCTTCCCGAAGCCTCTGCGGCTGCCCCGGGAGCAGGCGGGGCAC
>NW_006298521.1:482270-483972 GCF_000327345.1 Myotis davidii
GCACCTTCGCCTGGACCTTCGTGGAGAGCCTGCACATCTACCGCATGCTGACCGAGGTGCGCAACATCGACGCGGGGCCCATGCGCTTCTACTACGTCGTGGGCTGGGGCCTCCCGGCCGTCGTCACAGGTGAGGCCCCGAGCGGTGGCCGCGCCCCCGGAGCCTGGGGAGGCGCTGGCTTCTGTCCCTCCTAAAACAATGGTTTTGTGGGTTTGCTTTTCACACCCAAGGCAACAGGCCTGAACCCCTCCTCACCGCCAGCCAGGCCGGTGGTGGGCGTGGGGGGGGACAGGAGGACCGGCCAGGCCACACCCCCTCTTGCCTCCCGAGCGAGGCCTGTACCGACCCCTCTGCAGGGGCCCCTGGCTCTGCAGGGCCGTCCTCTGGTCTCCCTCAGCGGCCCCCCAGGTGGGCTCCTTGGGGGGGCATGGGGCTTGCTCTGGCGCCTGGGCCTTGGCCCCTCCCCGCTGTTCCTCTTGGGCTCCTGGCCCTCATGCTGGGCCCGGGCCGGTGGGTGGGGCTGGGCTCGTCCCGCTACGGGTGCACCAGCCTGGGCGGCTCTCCGGGGGCCCCTCCCGGGGTGTGGCCCTCACCCCGCTCTGATGTCCAGGACTCGCGGTGGGCCTGGACCCCCAGGGCTACGGAAACCCCGACTTCTGCTGGCTGTCCCTTCGAGACACCCTCATCTGGAGCTTTGTGGGGCCCATCGGGACGGTTATAATTGTGAGTACGGGGTGGGGAGGTCGCAGAAGCTGCGATTTCCCAAGGACGTGGGACACTGGGGGGCCCTGGGCCAAAAGGGGTGTTGGGGCTCCTCTGAGCGGCCGCTGGGCAGGAAGGCTGGTCTCACACCCAAGGCCGCTATGAAACACGCCGCGTCCTGCCCCCGGCGCCCAGACTCCGCGGCCTCCCCTCCCGCCACGCCTCCCGAGACACAGGCGAGTGCTCAGCGTGTGCGCTTTCGAAGGTCCGTGTGACGTACGGCGAGCGGCCACCTGACTGCGGTCTGCTTTTTCCAGGTCAATACAGTTATATTTGTTCTGTCTGCAAAAGTCTCCTGCCAGAGAAAGCACCATTATTATGAAAGGAAGGGCATCGTGTAAGCGGCCTCCCCTGGCAGCGGGCGGTGGAGTGGGCGGAGGCCGGGAGGGGGGGAGGGATCATTATTTCTTCAAATAGGTTTTCAATTTCATGCTCTCTCTCATCTTCTGGCACCCCTATAATTCTGATGTTGGTACGCTTGACGCTGTCCCAGAGGCTCCTTACACTAGCCTCGCATTTTTGGATTCTTTTTTCATTCCGCTCCTCCGGTTGGGTGTTTTTTGCTTCCTCGGATTTCATATATTTGACTTGATTCTTGCACTCCTCAGGTCCGGTAAGGCCTCACCACGCACGGTCCTGCCGCCAAAAGGAGCCTTTGTCCCACACGGTGTGCCCAGAGTCTCCTGGGCCGTCCCCGGGGCCCCTGCCGGTGAAGGGCCGCCTCTGCTCAGCCAGTCAGGGCCCACCCCGCTCCCAGGGTGAACCCCACGTGCCCCGGGAGGCCTGTGGCCATGAATGGGCCACCCCAGGGGCTCCCCAGGAAGTGGGTTAATGGCATGAGGTGGGGGCTCCCGGTGCCCAGGGCTGTGGCCGGGATGGGCCCTGCAGTCCGCATGCCGCTGCCCCACCAGCTCCCAGGAAAGCAGGGCCCCTGCGGGAG